>NC_073702.1:1070000-1165000 GCF_023634085.1 Falco cherrug | reverse complement strand
CCTCTTTCCTTTTTATATCTGCCTCAAGCATCACTCTTTTCTTCCTACCTTTAAAAACATTGAAAAATAAAGAGTAGTGGACAAAAGAATGTGAACAGAGATGAAGAAAAAAACATTAAGATTGAAAAAGGATCAAGCCAGAAAGTAAAAAGAAAGATCAACAATTTTTTCAAGTAATCTTCTGGTTTTGAATAAGGGCTTTATTTCAGTTTAGATGTTCTTTTCTATAAAATCATTCCAGATATTGTGTGCTAAACTGGACAGAGGCTTTAATTTGCACATATTTATAAACTGAAACAAATTCAGTTGTCCTGAAATTTGGCATGCAAGTTCATATTGGAATATTTTTTTAATCAGTTCTTTTGAATTGTTATTTAGGTTTTTAATCTTAAAATGACATGGTTCCTTTGTTTATAATTTTAAAATCCAATTTAATTATCCTTTTATATTTCTGAAATAACCAGATTAGTCATCTGGATTTGTAGGAGTTACTAATGAGGGGTATTTTAAACAGATGGAAAAAATAAGCTTTACTGTGAGCAGACAAGAAAAATTTATTTTATCAAGAGGGTTAGTAAAAAATGTACATAAACTACCCATGTGGTAAAAGAAGAACAGAGTGAAAGAAGGATTCAGGTTAAATGCAGTCCTGCTTTGATGTCATCCAACTTTAAAGCTCTCAGAATAACTAATGTATGTTGAAGGAGAGCTGTGTCTCAGTTTCTTGAGTGTGCCACTGCTATCCAGGTGTGTTAAAAGTAATTGAAATGTTTAAAAATTTGTAACTGATCATTGTAAGATGCTACCTCAGAACTTCATTTGCAACATTTGGAGTCGGTATGCGTAATGTCAGTCGGTTTGCACTCTGTTGTTTTATGGCAGTTATCTCTGCCCAGCTTGAAGCCATCGGGTAGGAAGGGGAATGCTTCCAAATGATAAATCCTCCCACCTAAATTTTCAGATAGACTGAACTGCCCTTTGGGTAGGTTTAATATTTTCCATTACAGGAAAAGGAACCTAGAAAACTATGGCAAGATTCAGCTCACAATCACAGACATTTACAATTAAGGTTCCCAAATCCAGCTGCAGTTAGGTTTCTAATGATGCGGTTGACATATGTGCTAGGTGTTAGGCTATCATTAAGTCAGTGGATATATAGTCACTAGGGCTTAGAGAGCCATTCAGTTCACCATAATGCAGATCTTGTACTTGGGAATGAATTATTTTCTGAACATGACCAACTGTTTCGACGAGGGGCCTGATTCAGCTGCCTTCTCACAGGGTCTAGCGGTATCTGATGCGCTGTGGAATGGCCCGCTCTGCAAGTGGGTCTCCTGGTTGTCTTGTGTCATCTTTATGGACCTGTTGGATACAGCTTGATACCCCAGGACATGTCAAATGGCATTAGATACCAATGTGTGATCAACTGAACCAAGCCCCATCGTTCGGGGGCTATTCAGTGTGTCTGCAGACACCTATGTGTACATATGTCACCGTCGGCGTCTTGAGCTCTCACTGAGTTTGTTGTCAAACCAAGATAGCTAAAATCAGGGGAGAGAAATCCTACTGCAAAGGCAAATAGGATGGAAATAAATATAATATATTATAATATAAAATATACCATTTCTCAACTCAGATGCTACCAGCCAGGTAGCTACGAAAAGAGACGTGATCTCAGAAACACCAAAGGGCCATTCCCACCCTTCCCAGGAGTGTTTTGACAGCAGTCACTGATAAATTACACACTATACTAACTTTCTGCCTGTGGCAGAAGTTGCACTCTATTGTATGAGGGTAGATACCCAAGGATCCAGGAGCAGCAAAAGTGCAGAGAGGCAGACCAGCTGGAAAAGTACTTGGGCAATAGGACCTCACCTTGTAGTTTCTGTGCAGTGAATCTCAAGCTCAGGAAAAGTGTCCAAAGAATTACAGCATGAAGAGAGATCTTGTAGGGGTAGTAAAAATGCCCCATTTGAATCTCCTCTATTTATTTTTAGTCTTTTGTTTCCTATATTCAGTGAGAAGCATTAACAGTAAGATAATTTTTCATCCCCTACCACATCAAGGAGTACTCTGTTCCGGTGGCTGGTGTACTGGTTAACAGCCTCTATTAAACATCTCCTTTCCTTTTGAAACTACCTTTACAAAACCTTTAATATCCATTTATATTAATCAAACAACTTGTCAAAAATCCCCTCTTCCTGCATGCTCTGTCCCACTCTCCTTATTCCCCCCCTTTCTCACAGTGGTAACAAAGATGTTCCGAGGTCGTGTTTGTTTTGCTTATAATTAAAAAGAAAGGAAACAGCAAGACAGCACCTTCAGTATAGGATTTATGTCCATGATAGAGGCGGAATTCTTAAATTAAAAATAGTATGCACTAGTGTATGCTGCTTCACACATTACTTCAAGAATCTGCGTGCTAATTAAATATATATATTTATATCTTCTCCTAGGTTCTGTAAATTCTTGCTGACTGCAGTGAAGGTTTTCAGGACTAAACTAGGCACCGGTTTCAGTACTTCTTTGTCATCATGGTCTCAAGGTTATCTACTTTCATATGGGAATTATAATATTTAAAAAGTATCACAATGCAATTATGTATATAAATATATATAGAGAGGTATGGAATAGTTTCTCTCATAGAAATATAATCTAATTTACTTCCAGTTTTCAGGTCTTGGAAGAAGGCCTGAAAAATAGCCACTCTGTATTCAGTTTGTTGGTAGAATGCAAGACAGTTTACAAACCCAACTGTACTTGGTGATGGTTTGAAGAGTGATCACTGTAGGTAAGCATGCAAGTACTTTCTATTAGGAAGTGCTTCCATATCCTTATTAGTATTCACCTTTGAGCTAAGCAGTCATAGCTTGGCATTTGTGCTTTTTTTCCAATGTTACCTATCTGGAAGAGTGAAAAAGAATTGTTAGCTTCAATTTAATATTTTTTAACAGAACTAAGTGGAAAGAAATACTTGGTGAAAAAGGTAGGAGAATGTGATTTTATTTTTATTTTGGAAGAAGTGCCCTGCAAGCAGGGCTATAATTCTTTTACAACAAATCAAATATCCTGCATGTACTGTTAAGGGACAGTATAACACGCTCTTTACTGCTGACTCCTGATGAAGTCCTCCATGGTTGGATTACCAGAAGGCTTCTGTTGCCATACAATCATATCTATGTGATGCCCTCAGTCTTTGGGCTGCAATTGTAGCTATTCAAGGATGCTCTTTGCAACCAAAGAATTTATTTTGGAAGCTTCAGTGAAATCCTTTCAGAATTTTTTAATTGTGGGAGTGTGCAAAACATACTCTGTTACCCTTGTGTTTAATAGGCAGTAAAACCAAACGAAAACCAAAAGAAAATAGGTTTTTTGGAGAAAACTAGAGCAAAAGCAACGGATAGCTGCTGGTTTTGACTTGGATGAGTATTTTCCTTGGTTCCTTCTGTTCTGAATATGCAGAAACCTTTTAAAAATGAAGCAGTAAATGGTTTATAAAAGACCATTCTTTTTAGTTCAAGGTCTTCTCAAGTTAATATTGAAAAATGTGATTTTAAAAAATGTGTTACCATGTTTTAAAACTAGGACATTAGGCAGGTTAGTTTTTAAAACATATTAAGAGGTTGGGGACAATCCTAAAGGTAAATCTATTAAGTTATTAGTAGAGTTTTTTGAGTTTAGACACTTTTTCTGACATTATTTACCTTTTTCTCTTCCTGGCCTGGAGCTTCTGGAGAGGTTGAAGGCAGCTGATTCCAGATAGCTGCCATGCACATAAAGGGAAATTTTAAGTACCTGCTTAAACTATTTGAAGCAGAACAATAACCTTCAACACTGAGGAAGCTGAAAGAATAGCTATAGATTAAAACTTCTAGATTTTTGTCATGTCATGAACATTTGAGGTTTTGACTCAAAAACAATAGGAAGCACCTGGCTACTACACAAAATAGTTGTAATGGCATGAACTATTTTTATCTTTTGTTTGGACAACCTTGTCTTACAGAACACTACCAAAAAACAGCTTCAGAAAAGATAGGAACTTATTTCTCTCCCATATAGTTTATTTCAATAGGTAAGCAGCAAAGTTAAATGCTATACTAAGCTAAAATCTTTTTTCCCCTAAAATAAATTATATATGTCATATATATTTAAATGTTATTTAAGACTGCATTTAAAATTATAAAGAATTCAGGCATTGGGCAATATTTGCTTATTTTTAATGTCTCTTCTTTTTATGGTTGCATCTACATTTAATACTGAACATGTAGATAGTTTCCCTTTTAAAGCCATGACTACTGTTCGTCTTCTAACATTTTGTCCTGGTTTCAGCTGGGATAGAGTTAATTTTCTTCTTAGTAGCTGGTGCAGTGCTCTGTTGCAGATTTGATGTGAAAATAATGTTGATAACACACAGATTTTTTAGCTGTTGCTGGGTGATGTTTATACCAAGTCAAGGACTCTTCAGTTCCTTGGGCTGCCAGCGAGAGGGCTGGAGGGACATGGGCAGCTGGGAGGGGAACAGCCAGGACAGGTGACCCAAACTAGCCACAGGGATATTCTGTACTATGGGACATCATGCTCGGTATGTAAACTGGGGAAAGTTGGCCAGGGGCTGCTCGGGGACTGGCTGGGTGTCAGTCAGCAGGTGGTGAACAATTGTATTGTGCATCGCTTGTTTTCTTTCTTCCCTTCCTTTTGGATTTCATTCCTCTCTTCTCCCTCCTTTTCATTATAACTGCTATTATTGTTATTATCATTATTTTTATTTTATTTAATTCCAGTTCTTAAATTATTCTTATCTCAACCCTTGAGTTTTACATTCCTTTCTGATTCTCCTCCTCATCCCTCTGTGGGAGAGTGTGGGGGTGGGACTGAGCGAGCAGCTGCCTGGTACTTAGCTACTGGCTGGGGTTAAACCATGACACATTTCCAAACCTAGTTTGCTTTCAAACTTCACACAAAGCAAATATTGGAAAGGAAGGTCAAATCTAGTAGAAAATCACGATGCATGTGAAATATGCAGTTTTGTGTCCAACATTTGTGGCTTGGTCCTCAAGCTTTGTCACAAATTTGTCCATTTACAGGTACTTCAGGTTTCATTATTTAAAGGATTCTGGAAAGATTTAGTGTCCTCTTCTATTTTTAAGAAAAGAGAATGCATACTTGAAAATGTATCCTCTGCTAGCTGATGTCACTCTCCAGCACAAGAGGCTAAATTAATTTCTATAAGCCCAAGAACATTATGATGGACATGTGTAAGCACTTTTGCTGTCTGACAGTGAGCCTGGGATAGTGCAAGGTAGAAATATACTAATACTTTTTCTGTTTCACATTTTGTAAGGGTTTATAGACATCATAGTCTCCACTAAATTTACACTAAGTCTCATATCCACTAAGTCTTGAAGCTAAGCTATAGCCTAGGGGGAGCAGAACAGACTTCTTATCATAGATCACATAAACTCCAATAGTGCTAAAAAACATTCAGGAGCACCTGCATTGGTTTACACCACATTAATATTTCATACATAGGTTCTATGCTCAGAAACAGGCCTGGATATCAACTTCTCAGACAGAAAATCTGAAATTTCCTGATTTTAGAATACAGAAATTTAAAAGATAAAGAACATAAAGAAGCATTAATGACATAAAACTGCATTCTTGAAGATATTCAGATCTTGACTGTACAAAACCTTGAGTAACGTGATCTATGTTGGTTATCTGTAGAGTTGGTAGCTGCACCAGATGACTTCCAGAAGTTCCTTCCAACTTAAAAGTATTTTAGCATGTTGCACATTGGAAAAGCTTCTTACAGTTGATAAAATCTAAAATAATAGCAGCAAATCTTATTAGTTTGTGACAAAAGTGGGTTGTGCTATCCAGGGCTTTTCCATCTACCGGAGCATCACCTGCATCTCCTGTATGACATAAAACAACCTCTGTGTGGTTTTAAAGCCCGAGGGAAACTTTTGTGGTGACCTAGTCTGATTGACATCCTTCACCTATTTCTTTCTGGTACACCAGTCATCCCCAGCATTATCAAGGTGTATCCAAACTTGTGTTGATGTCTTTATAGCACCTAGTTAGAAGTGAATATGATACTTTCAGAACTGAATGCCAAGACCACATCTAACCTGAAATATCATTGTTTGCCTCATATGTGTCTCACATAGTCCTACATCTGTGTCAATAAGGAAAAAAAAAAAAAAACAAACCTCCAGTTTTTATAGACAGTAGCTCTCCCATGACTGCTCACAAGCCTTGTGGGCTACAGGAAAGGTTTCTGGTATGGCCAGTATGACTGGAAAGGTGGTTGCTTGCTATGTGCAACTGAGAGACTTTACAAGCTGGCTGGTGTCAAGAGTCTGTTTTACATCTCATGGAAGCAGCAGAGGACCTGCTGGGTCAACACAAGACTTCTCTTGCTTAGGCGACTTTTCATGATTTTTTTTTTTTTTCATGCATACCTCAGATGTAATTTTTGAAGTTTAGTCTTAATTTTATTTTCCTGCTCTATCAATATTGTTTTAGAATTCAGTGTGCTTTGTGTTTCTCTTAAGAATAGATATATTTATCTACAAACCTGAGCTCAGCTAAATTAAAAATAGACATATTTATTTACAAATGTTAACTCAACTGCATTAAAGTTTGGGTTGAGAAAATATTGCATCTTTGATGTAGCTTAAACTTTGCCTTCTGGTTTTAATCTGTGGTTTTTAGAAATATTCAGAAATACCATTTACACCTTGCAAATTTGCTTGCAATCTGAGGCTGTCCAGAAGTCCACTGGGTTTAGGAAAAAAAATCATAGATAATAAGAAAGCAAGCCTGAAGGGTAGTGTTAAAAGAAACAAATATCTCTAATATTTTTGGCAATTCCTCATGCCAGAAAAACCTAGCAAGGGGAAAAATAACAGCTAGGCTGAACTGACATGTGAATTGGAAAGGCTAGATAGCTGTTATGTTGTGGGTGGGTCCTTCATACTTCTGAAGTTATAATGTTTTTATTTAAAAACCAAATTAGATTTCTAGGCATGTATGGTATATATCAATTTAAAATTATTGGAGTTCTTCATATTGTTAAGAGTGCTTCACTTTGAAAGAGTGAGGCTTTCCTGTAAATACCAAGTAAATTGCTCTGCAAGTCCAGAATCTTTGATCACCTCTGCATTGAAATGCTTATGAAAGATGCTGTAGTGAAGATGCTGTAGTGTTCCAATAATTTTACAGCTCTCTGATTCATACGCCTAGAACCCCAATAATTTCTAAATTGAATAAGTTTAATTATTTTCAAAATCTGTGTGCAATATTAATTGATTTAAGATCATTCTTCAGCTTTTCATTTTTTAATTTACAGAAAAACCCCAAAACCAAAAAACTCTTTTTTTTTTCTTTTTTTCTTTTATAAAGACCAGCTCTTTCCTCTGCAGGCCGGGAGACATTATGAGCTAATTCAAACATTTCACTTTTAAAATGGAAATTGAACCAAATTCTCTCCAAATAGCACCGATGATGGCTGGGGGAAAAAGAAGGGGGGTGGGGGGGGGTGGGGGGGGGGGGGCGGGGGAAATCACGGGCTCAAAAGCCGAGAAAATACAAAGTAAGAGGCTGTCAGTGATCCTTGCTGGGAAAAGTGTGAAGAACAAGAAACATATTGTCACTGTTCAGATGCAGTCAAGGTGAAGTGGGGAGGCTGAATGAAAGTTGCAACAATGTGACAAAAGAGAGACACAGCTCCATTTAGTCGGGCATGGAGGAGAGCAGGAGGCACAGAAGGCTAGTTCACGTGTTGCTTCTAAGCTGATTTTTGCTGTCATTTTATCATACAATTTCAGAAGGAAATGATGTATGCCCTTTTGTATCGCCTGACTTTGCCTTCTAAGAACAAAACTTAGTTACTTTCTCACAAGTGACCTTGTTCTTTTTTTAACACATGGCAGTAGTTTACAATTTACATAACTTCCGGAAGAAAACTCCCATCACTATTGCTTGTTAGCAGTAGAGCCTGCTCTTGCGTTTCTTTCCAAACACATGTGCTGGATGGTCTTTGTTCCCAGTGGGTCACTGCTTCAGAATAAACAAGGGCAAAAAAGAAGCATCCCAGGAGAGGAAGCACTCCAGCCTGCCAGGGTTCCCTGAGGCTCTACCCCCTGTTGCCATGAATCGCACACAGAGATCACCCTGCTTACACTGCCCACCTGGAAACCCACACCTGCCCCTCTGGTCCTGCCTGGGGAGCTAGAACGGGCCCCACATAGGGCCTCACCAAAAGAAAGGGGAGGACATGAGTTTCAAAAATATTACCACCTAAACGGAGTACAGTTACGCTGATGTACGAAAAGAGAAAGGGACTGGGAAATGCACTGCCCTTGTGCAGGTACTTCAGCACTAATGCAGAAATTGCTGTGGAGGCAGGACAAAGAAGCAGCAGACCAGGGAAGAAAGGTTTTAAGTTATTTCACAAGTGTTTTACTAAGGAGGTAGCCTGGAAATGTGGAAAAAATTGGAGATTTGCAAAACACAAAACAAGACATGTTCCGTCATAACGTGTGCACTTTCAGTCATTTAAGAGAAACCGAGTGTAGCCTTTCTGTGTAATATCTTCCACTGGAAAAGCAGGTCTGCATTTTTTGTTGTTTTACTTGTTAAAAGCTGTCAGGTACCTCAGGAGATACTCAGATGACGACAGCTGCTGTGGTTTTGGACAGGGGTTTACAGCTCTCTGCTCCTGATGCTATAGTAGTGGGGCTTGTGACCCTTTTCTGCTGCACCTGTTATCCATATAGCATATGTTTATGTCTCTGTAGTGAAGGGTTTATGCTATCTCAGAAGGTGAGCTCATGCTAGTGTTTGCAGCTGGAGGGCAGCGGATGGTCTCCCTTCAGCTTTGCTTTCAGAGATGTAGCTTCCAGCAGAGGGGTAGGGTGATTTCATAGCACTGTGAAGCCGATATCATCAGTTCAAACACATCTTACCAATGTGGAAACTGAGTTTGGAAGGGCTGCTGTTATTTAGGACACTGTGTTCTCCAATATTTTGAGTGAATCATTACTCTTAAACATAATTATAAACAAAACTTACAAAGCTAAAAATGTGATTTGGAAATCTGTTAAGAATAATCAGGCTCAAAAACTCCTCCTGGACTTTTTGTGGCCAGTACCTGAACCTATGGGGAGAATGATTTGCTGCTTTGCTGCTGTAACAGGAAACATTTAGTGAAACTGCTATTTCCCTTGTTCCTTTCTATTTAAGGCTCCTCATTTTTTATTTTCTTTCAGTTTTCTTTCTTTATCCCTGCTCCTCACGTTTCTAGCTTTTTTATCCTTTTTTTCTTAGCTTTTCCCCAAACTCATGTTCTTTTTCACTTTACCATCCTAGACTTTCTACTGTTTTTCTATTTGAAATCTTGTAAATCCTTTCCATCTTTCCTGCAGAAACTCCCTGGTGCAAGGCCTTCACAAACCATTGCTACCCTTCTTGCGGTGGCTCACTTCTGGCTGAGATCTTGAGCTGTTACAAAAGTTCTTGTCGGCACTTCTGACAGGAAAATTTGGCAGGGTGTATCTGCCTCTGGTTCAAATGCAGGGTAATTGCATTTCAGCTTTCTGATTACTTGAGATTTTTGAGAGATTTTTGTGGACAATCTCTCTGATTGTCTACTAAGCAATGCACAAACTACAGGGTACGCAAATAGTATTCATGTAATTTTCAAATTTGCATAATCAGTGGTCTCAGACAACAATTAGTATTTCACTAATATCCAAACAAACATAATTTTCCAAATTATACAAAACTCAATCAGAAATTACATTTTCTTGTGTGTAGTGGCCTGTTGGAGGATATCAAATACCTAAGAGAATAAAGATTATTTTTGTTAATTTGAGGATTAGTACTCCCAGCAAGTTTTAATTTACATAGATACAAAAAGAATAAGTAAGTTAAAAATAATTCAATAACTTTTTCTAAGGGTATCTCTTCCTGTTATAGAGTTCGCTGCTACATAACACCAAAAATTTAATTGGCATTTTGGAGTGCTTTTTAAAAGGTAATCTTTATTGATCTCATTTCAGTGTAGCCTGAATTTTGAGAAACAGTGTTCCAAAAGGTGGGTTGGCAGGTAAATTGGTCCATTATGTGCATTGGTGCATTAGGACCAATGCAAACTGGCGCATTAGGTCGTTCAGAATTAGTGAAAGACAACTGAAAGACCATGCTGGTTTTGACTGGTTCCTCCAGACTGCAGTCCTTCATCTTCAAAAGCAAGAGAGACCTCATATACCATCAATCATCGCTGTTGTGTTTAGTACTCAACAGATTGAAATTTGCTGTTTTCAGATACTACACACCAGTACAAACCCCATTATGTGCGTTACATTTCAATGAGAGAGGAACACTTGACTCTGGTTTGCTGCCTGTAGTTGTTTCAGACACATTTATAAAGAGATGTCTTCCTATGGGAACTATAAATCACACATTACCTTTTAGCTATGCCATATTTTAAAATAATGTTAACATGTTAAAATAAAGGTCTGTGTATTGTTCATAATGCACACACTTTCCTTGCTGTGTTATGTACAGAATAATCCATATACCACCCATACTGGAAGTGGTTATTAAATATGCTGGCTCGGTTTACTTGTAGCTCTAATACACTTCTGTAACGAGGGACTACTTGTAACATCAAAGCATGGGGAGACATTAGCTCTTTTCCCCTATAGCCTCTGACCTGAAAGCTTTGCTTTTTATCTCTATATAAAAGGAAAATATTCTTTTCAAAGAAGCCTGGCTAGAGTGTGGATATTTTCTCCATTGTAGAATAAGAGCCTGTGAAAGTAATCTACAATTTTTCATCTTTGTTCAGAGTATTGTTTCTTTTTGGACATTATGCCTCTTTGAGAGTGAAAACTCTTGCTTTCAAGTAATAGTGACTGGAAAGTGCTTTCTAAATCCTGAGGTACTTCTGTTTTCTGTAACCCTGTAAGTCTGAAGAAAGGCAACCAAACATTTCTATTTTTAAAAGAAATAAAAAGAGACATATTGTGTAAGAGAAAGAAAATAAAGTTTTAGAAATAATTGATACTCAAAATAATGGGTAAGACCCCGAGACAATTAATTATATGCAGGGCTTGTAAGGGAGCCAACATCTGGCAAATCTAAACTCTATATTTTAACTTGCAGATTTTTATTTTTTTTTTTAAAAAAAAAAAGATATTATATAGCAAGTGATGTTTCTCAAGTTGATTTGGGTTTTTAAATCTATGGATTGGATCATCTTTGCTTCTGACTTTGTATGCATCAGATTTTTTTGTGTGATCTATCTTGTCTTGCTTCAGCATTTTAGGATTCTTTACCTTTTGGCTTTTGGATTCTTAACTTGAACTATCTTAGGGAGGATATGGTCTTCAGAAACAGCTAAGTACACACTGTCAGAAAATTTGGCTGATGTATGCACAATTATTTTTGAGTATTGGCTCCCTTGTTCCCAGGCAATCACAGGGAATGGGGCACTGACTTAACCAAACATAGGTGCAGTAAACAGGGAAAGGAAGGATGAGCACAAATGGGCACATCATGTCATGTATTGTTGGTATTCTGCCAGTTATAAATACGTTTCAAGCCTAAATTTTCAATTAACTCCCAAATAATTTCCTAAACCCATAGGCACTGTTAGTATTACAGAAGGTGTACATTCCCATACTTGTATGATCTGGACTCCAAGGTTTCTAATAACATTTGAAACTTTTTTTTTTTACCTGTAATTATTTGTTGCAAGGACTCTTTCCTTAGAATCCTACAAAGAAATATAAGAAAGGGGTCAGTTGTTTTTCTTTATGTAATTATTTATACTAAGTCTATTTTAAAGGTGGGTTTGTTTGAAGCTTTTCTTTTCTTTTTGCCTATTTTCAGTCTATGACACTTAACTGACAGCAGTGTTAAGTCAATGAAAATTCACTGATTTCTTGGATGCTATAAGAAGGTGGGCCTTATAGGTATGAACAGTTCCTGTGATGTGGGTGTTTTACAGTTTAACCTGGGCTTAATTGCTTTTCCACACACATTCTAAAAATTGCTTAGTCAGAGGAAGGGTAGCACAGTCTGATTCTGATATAATGGCATAAGTAAAAAAAAATTAAAAAAAAAAAGCTACTCAATTTTCTCTGCAAGATTTCATATGAATAAATTAGTTTCAGACTTTCTTCTGCTGGAAATAAGCTGAAACACTTGTTATGATTTTTAATAAAGGCGCATCATTTTGTTATACCTGTAGAATTGCAGACTAGCATATATTTTCAAGCATAAATATATTTATCTAAAACATTACAGAACTGCATTAGTGTATGTTCTATAAAGCGTCCTGTTGCATTTTTTAAATAAATTGTTTTTCTTTGTTTTTGAACTAAACAGAGAAAACTTTTTCTTGCAGAGTTAATTTCCTTGATAGGAGGCACATATGCGTCAAGTTACACATATTGTATCCCTGTGTTAGACATAATAGCATCTATGTCCCTAGTATGCTTTCCAGGAATCTCATAAACAGAAAGTAAGATGGAGAAGGAAAGAGCAGCATTTGTGGGTTGGCTTTTTTCCCCAGACTGTAATAATCAAAATCTTAGAAAATTCAAAATATTTTTCAAAATGTAAATGTGAGTAAATGACGTGTTACACTTGTCTAGATAGTTAAAAGAATCTGAAACCTTCTGCCAAAAATTATTATTTTAGCTTGCATTCAACTAATATGCCAACTTATGGTTACTTACATTTTACTCCTGTTTGCTACAGGTGACATGGGTGAATATCAGACAGCTCATTATGGAGACAAGCATGCTGCATTCCCAAAGTAGGATGACAGAACAAGTCATGGTATGTATTGTAATTTCAGTGCTACGATACATCTTCAAGCTGTCTGAGGTAAAATGCTTACTAAGCACTGCATTGGGGCTGTCAGATTGCTTCATGGGGTGGTAATTAAATTGAGGCAGTTCTACCGTTCATGTTGTGGAACTAAGCCAGAATTATCTGTAACCTAAAAATATTCTACTGTAGATTGCCTGTTGTAGCAGGAACACATCTTTTTGCATATATATTCTCTGTCGTGGAAAACATCCTATTTCTCACTGGTTTTTCTCACGTCCATTGGCTGCAGGGGAGGAGAGCTGTTTTGTCGCTGTACTGGTTTAAGTCTGATGGAAACTGGTCATCAAAGCTGGTATCTCGTTTAAGACTGCAGACACTTGGGCTGGGTTCCAGTTGTGTCTAATGGGGATAAAGGATTGACGGTCGTTGTGGCCAAAGATGACGTTAAAGTCTCCTGCCTGATTTACGGTGTTCTCAGCCCTTATATAATTTAGCATAGCCAGGGGCCTGCTGGGCTGCAGTGGCTGTTGCCTCAGAAATAAAGCTCAGTGCATGTGAGGAGGCAATGTGATAAACGAAGAGGGAGATGCTTCTGGTTGTTTCTGGAGACTAGCTGCATGTTTAAAATGCGCAGGAGCTGCCGTGCTGGGTGAAACCAAGGATCCTGTCAGCTCAGCAGTCTGTCTTTGGCAGTGCTCTGGTATTCTGCCCTGAAAATCAGTGCTAATCCGGAGTGACCCCGGCTCTGATGCAGCGCCCTGGGTGGAGCATCCTAGCACTGCCAGAGTGTCCTCCTATGGAAATACTATCTCGCTCATGTTCTTCCTGAGACAGGGTGATGAAAATTGCAGAAAGCATTAGTGATACAGGCACAAAATGGTCTTATACAGCAGCATGAATGTGTTCTTGTTTTCTTCTCTGCTTGTTTCTTAGTGAATCCGGACTTTCTGAAATTTATAAGGTACCTAAAAGCTTGTAGTGAGATAGGCATACACATGCAAAACAGGTTTTGAGTGTACAATGTGGAGGAACTGTTAATGGGTTATCTGGAAATAGATGATATCTCCTGCAAAAACTATAGTTAAAGTTGTTCTTTTCTTGATGAAACAGTGGTAAATGTGAATGTACGATGAGAAATGCTGAAAATCACTGTTGCAAGATTCAGAACATGATAAGAAAAGGTTGTAAGGAGAAAACAATGTCTTGAAAAAATGTGCTGTAACGCTTGTCCCTTTCCAAACTAAAAAAAAAAACAAAACAACAAACCAACAACAACTACGGAAGTACTTAAACTGATGTTCAATAAATAGATACATTAACCAGGAATCTGTTAGAAAGGAAAGAAGTTGCGAAGGGTGACTTTACTCCATGGGCTCTCAGTTCATCAGGGTCTACCCACAGCCAGAAGAGAGAGAGAGAGAGAGATGGATTCCTATGGGGTAATTCAGAATAAGAATCTCAACTGACTGGGCTCTCACCTTGAAGCATAATTTGTCATCAAAGGATATTGTGACAGGAGACAGTGCAACTGTTTCATTAACAAGATTTCTTATACTGTTCTCTGATTATGAAAAGGCTTTTTATTGTTGAAATCTGCAGTTTGATTTTTTTGTTTAATATATGTATGAATCTGGCTCAAATATCTTGTACTCACGAATATGACTTTTGGAAGATACAATTTTCCTTATTAATTCATAATTTCCCTCTGATTATTGAATTTTGAAGCACGTTTTCTCCTTGCTTATTTGTCGGGATTTTTTGCCTCTGGTAAACCACGCTATATACATGTTCACATCCTTTGATTTTACTGCTGTTTTTCCTGGTCCCCTTGTTATATTTGCTTTCTTCTGTTTGATCTATTATACTCAATGAACAACGGTTTCCACTTAGACTACACTTTATGCTTGTTCGATTTTTAAATAGTGTATCATAATGGCATTGGTGATATTACACTGAAGTCCCTCGTCCTGCAAAGGCTGATTTGTGTTATTCACTTTGTGCAATGTGAACAGTCCCTTTGGAGTTTAAGAGTTACACGCATGGACGTGAAGCTTTGTGTGCTAATTGGTTTTAGTGGGCTCATTTTCAGTATAACAAAGCCCCATTTTAAGGACTGTTGCTCAAATCTGAAAATGCACTTTTCACTGGAAACAATTGTAAAAAATATGTCCTCAGCTGGGAACCTAGAGAATGGAATTTTAATTTGGAGTAAATTAAGCATTTATCTTGAGGGATACCTGTTGACCAGCCATATTTTATGGCTATCTGACAATCTTCTATACTTTTGAAACATAGAAATAACTATTTTTGTAGTAATGCTTTTACAGTTGCATTTCATAGCATAAAGCATGAAGCAGTATAAGTGATGCATTTGATTTTTTTCCCCACATTCATCTACTCAGAAGAAAGCAGCTAGAATAACAGGCAGTAATTAGCTTTCATCCAAATTACGTATGAAATTTTAGTCTGTAGACTCATTGGGCCTATGTCAGCCTGAAGATTAAAGGCTTCTTAACTGCATAGTGACACAGCGGGCTGAGCAAGCTGTGAAGGAGCTGGTGGGGTTTGTTGTATAATAACTGATACGTGGATCACTGGAAGAGTCTGGATTTCTGTGTCCAATCCAGACAAACAGAAGTCTACCTCATTGTATCCATCTGTTTTACTAGATCACCACAAACTGGGGTCCACAATGTAGCTGACACAATTTCTGTGGTGCTGGAAATACATTATTTATTGAGATGTTAGATGCATACACCCCAATAACTGCTTTTGGCAGCATGCTACAGCTTACTAATTAATTTGGTTGCCTTTTGGACAGATTTTGTTTGCTGCTGTGGATACAATCAATGGATTTCAGGTGTTCTACAGTCAAGGCAACAGCTGTGCATAATGTGCTCTGAAGTTGTATTGAGATTATCCTTCAAGCTTGGTTATTAGCACAAGCAGGAAAATATTCTAAAGCATTTATAGAGAGCCTGTAAGCAGTGAACTGTATTGTCCTCCACTGGAGGAAACCTAAACATATCCAAGCAAAAACGAATTGACCTCAGATAACAACTCCACCTTCTCATCTTGGGACAGTCAAAAATTTCTTCAGCTGTAGCAGACTGCCATCGTGGCTTTCCATCACCTAGTATCCAGGATGCCAATCTTCAATTAGTCTTTAACACTTTAATGCCTTAAATTACTTATTCCTTCTGTCAAACCTACCATTTGCATCTGATTTAAAATAATTTCTGTTTCTAACCAGTCTGTGAGTTCAACTAGTTGTTTTTTTCTTTACTTGTAAATAAAACTAGGTCAATTCCAGTTCAGTTCAGGTACAAAATGAGTTAGATGGTGCAGATATCACTGCTGTAACATAGAAGATGTTTGGCCATCTGGAGACCACAACATGCCCTCAGACTGGACAAAGGGAGGTTCCCAGCAGGCTCACTTTCTCAGTTAGTATGAAAGAGTACTAAATAGGAAGTTTAGTGAATAATATTTCATATTTAAGTTTGATGCTTTTTTTCTGTTTCTTAAAGACATGTTCTGAAGAATCCTGGGTTGAGGGAGGAGGAGGAGAAGATACAAATTTATAGTTCATGTCTGTTATTTGTGCCTAGAGTCTTTCCTGTTGGAAAGAAGAAAGGATGGGCAGATTCAATGGGTACCATATTTTGGATAATTTCATCTCTCCACGTTAATTTTCAAAATATTGATGAGTTTGGATAATATTTCAATGAATCAGCTTTGCAGAAATATCATCAATGCAAGTAATGGTGATAGGAGCTCAGCGGTTAAACAGACTTAGAAAAATGTTTTGAGGGTAATATGGGATACACTGTTATGGGTGTCCTGGTAGCAGATCCTTTATTTATATCACAAACTTGACTGGACTTCATAAGAATGGAAGTCTATACTTTTGTATCTTTTAAATCAAAGAGGTAGCAAGACATACTGGAAATAGTACTCTTGAGTTTTAATAGCCTCTCTAAAACATTGCCAGTGATAGGTTGTGCAATTCTTTTAGCTTCCATGTTCCCCTTATGTCGTTTGCCCAATAAGGATGAACTAGAAATTTTATTAGAAATACTGTGAGTACCATTGCACTTCAAAATTTCTTTAAATGAAATCAGAAGGTGTTTTCTCCTAATAGATACTTTGCAGACAGAAATCAATTAGTCTGATAGTGTTACTGTTCTCCAAAATGGAATTGTATTGTACCAGTTTGATGTCTTATAATTGCACACTCTATGGTTCTGTGACTCTTATCTCTCCCTTAGTCTGTGAATTTGAAACCATCAGGAAGATGTCAGATTGGTATGAGTATTCTTCAGTGATAAGAACCGTAATTGTTGTAGGGAGACTTCTTAATCTTGGGTCACTCAAATCCCTTTTAAAGACAGCAGGTGCTCTCCAGAACAAGCATTAACAAGAAGAGATTATGAGGTAACCTGTTGTTCTTTATATCTCAGCATCTTATGACAAAGCTTACCATCAGCCAGTGTGTTCAGCAGCCAGTCACTACAGTGAAAAAAATCAAATGTGACTCAGGAAGGGACTAACGTTTTCAATACTAAAGGGTAGATTAATTTTAAAGGCTGAAAACTGAGAACTGTTACAGAGAAATTTATATCAGATAATTACAGGAGTCAACTATAAAAGCAAGAAACAAAATAGCAGAGGGTAAAAAAAATGGAGCTGCAGATATCCAGTGTGATGCAATCAGAAAGAAATTCTGCTTCCTCAGAAATCAAAATCCAAACCTGAGTCTTGCCAGATTTGTGTCATGTTGCAACTTTCTTTTTCATTCTACCCCCCATCTTCCCTACTGTGGCAAATATAGTGAAAGCGAGTTAGTCATTCATATTATCAGACTCTAGCATGCTAATAGTGTGACTTCATACCTATGTGCTTGTGCTGTTGGCTGCTTATCATTTACAAGGTGAACTCGTGAAGCTGAATGTGCTCAGGGTCTAACAGAGCTCTCCCAAGTATGATCACAGTGGAGCAGAACTGTCTGTTATTTTCAGCTCCCAAACTTTTATGAATTTCTGGATCCAAATACCAACTACATTTTGTTACAATAAGATTTCGCTATCTAATCCTGTCCATTTCCATCAAGATCATGATGCAAAATTATTTGAGTAGAGTAAAGCACGTCTATGGCAGTCTTTGTGAGGTCGAGAATTAAGCATAGGATAAATCACTGCATTCAAATAATAAAGCCCACTTTCAAAAGCAATTCATGAAAAGATTTTTTGAAGGTATTTTGATGCAGGAGTGTACTTAGCACTTTCTAAGAGCACGCTAATCTCAGTGAGTGTTAGGGACTTAACCCTTCTTCATTCTACTTTGAAAAAAAATCAGCTAGGTGCCTATCTCTGCCTCTAAGTTCCAAAATACTTTTTTAAAAATCTGGCCTTTGATAACCCAAATCCCCTTGCCTTTTAGTAAGGCTTTTCATCCTGAATTCTAGATCCTCATAGGTTTTGAAGGTCTCACTCTCTTAAATTAAAATGTAAGTTAAAGGCCCAGGTACTTCTGAAAAGCTGAACCTTGGTGCTCAGGTCACTTCTGAAAATGAATGTTTGACTACTAATCCCCTCAGGTACTTGTGAAATATTTTCCTGTCACATCTGAGAAACTGTTCTAGATGAATTTACTTTGTTATACACTTGCTTTGTCCTGAAGACTGCCTATCAAGTTTGTGTAATATTGTAGATAATATTTAAATGTTTTTTTTCCAAGAAGAATGACAATATTTGGTGGTTTTTTTTAAACTGAAAAATTGTAAGTAGAACAAAAATATATATTTATGCCTTCAGCAGGCAAATGTTTTTTTTAATGGAATTTAAATAAATGGAATTTTTATGATGAAAAAAGCAACAGTAAAAGCAGTGATTATGTTTTTCATAGCTCATTTGCCTCCCTTGCCCTGCAGATCTTGTACAGAAGGAAAATGAGATCCCTGGTGAAGCCTACAATGTCAATGACTCTGAAGAAGGACTCAGAGACCCATTGGTGTTTAATGACCCTTATTGGCCTCCACAAAAGAAACTGGTATGATCTACTAAAAGAGACATATGGTTCTTTAGAAATATAGAGGAACACAGTTTTCTTCATGGGTAAACACTGTAGTCAAGCATTTCTAAACACTGCCTGGTTTTAGATGACTGCTCTTAAAACGGCTGTCCAAATTTGGTGAGGAATTGCATTAATTTTTCATTAGTACTTGACCAACAACAGAAGTATTTTACCAATACCACAATCATGAACTTTTAATGCTATTTTTAGTCTGCAGTATCATATCAAACTAAACAAAACACAACTGATAAGAAAGCTAAACAAAACAATGAAGAGCAGCTAGACTGTTTTATCAGGCATGGGCACATTATATAACGCAATCACGTGATATCCCAAAGTTATAGGTAAGTGTTGGAACACGATAATGTTTCTGTATTAATTCCTTCATTAAAGTAAAATACATATTGTGAGAATCTTTATTGCAACTGGAGATGAGACAGTGGCAACTGAGGGAGATTGAAGTAGCAAGTGAAGGAAGGGAAGGGAAGGGAAGGGAAGATGAAAAGAAAAGCAAGAAGGGGAAAGAATGAAAAATAACGGGAAACCTCAACATTTAATGGCAAAAGAAAACAAAAAAATCATTTCACAATGAAGAAAACAGTACTGGAGATTCAGCTAGGATGATATAAGAAACAAATAGAAAAAAACATACTGCAGTCATATCACAGAATAAACTATAATTTATTATAATATATATATATTATATATATGTATTATATAATAAATATATAGGACTAGAACCTATTGTATGAGTAGACTTCAGCTGCAGGCAGTGATAAAATGCTGAATATACCTTAAATGCTCAGTAGATACTCCGATGTAGAAAAATTCTGATGGGCAATGTATTTTTTGCTTCTTTCTCTAACGTGTCCCCAGAAAAAGAGCATCTGTATGACAGACACACCACTGATATCTTTCACTGGCTTTAGAGATGCTGTACTTGGGGTAAAACACAAGTACAGAGTCTCTGTTTCAGTTTCTTTAAGGGGTGTGCTTATTTTCTAACCTTGAACCATCCAGAGGAGGAAATACATTGAGCTGTTGGATTTGTTCTAGTGACTAATTTATCTTTTCACACGCATTTGTGAAAACAATATGATTGGTTCTTCTAGCTTATAACTTTTTCCTACTTTAGTATACTTCTCAATGCTCTTTACAAGGGGTGGAATTGAATCTGGCCATTTTTTAAAAGTTCCATGAGAAGTAACAATTTACGTAAACCAAGATTCCTCTTGAATATCAATTTAGCAGCTTGAAGTAATGTACTTGTCATATGGGAATATTGATATGAAAGGAAAAATGGCATGGATATATAAGAAATTAAACTAACTGCCTGTGTAGAGGTATCAAAAAGCACAGTGATGAATACTCTGAAATGTTTGTTGCAAGATCCTACCACTATACAGTCATCAGAGATGAAAATGGTGAAATATATTTTTTTCTAATACCATCCCAATGATTTAGAAAAACTGTAATATATGTAGAATATGTAGGACATGCTACATGTGCATGGTCCAGCTCAGATTTTGCAGTATGGGAGGGCTAAGAGGAATAGAGTAGGTGCATCTGCCTCACACTGTGACTGCAGAAGCAGGAAAAAAGTCTAGTGGGTAATGTCAGAAATTCTGACTTTCCTACAATGGGGCTGATGAAATGCAAAGCAGGGACAGTGCCCTGTAAAGGAGCCAAGTCATTTATTCTTCCTGGCAAAGCAAGAGAAAAGCAAGAGAAATTGTGATTCTCTGAGTCCCAATAAGACCTTTTACCCTATTTTGCTAATGTAAAGGGCTTTAGGGTGGATTTGCATTCACTTTTGAGCCCCTTTGCACTACTAGAGAGTTTAAACTTGACATTCCAAGCCAGAATTTGTTCTCTGGTCTTCTCCCCTGGTAGTACAACTTCCTTCTCTCGAACCATCAAAGAGCTGTGCTTCAAGAGCCCATCAGGTTCAGAAACCAGACTTGAGTGTCGCTTGTCCAAGGTATTCAGGAAGAATCAACTGACCACCTTGCCTCTTTTCTGAAATGTTATCCTTCAAATGTTAGTGTCGACAACCATAACAAAACACTATTTTGAGAGGATCATGCCAGCTTTAAGTATGCTGCCTGATGAAGGCCAAGGGGAAGTGGAGCATTTATGATACACTGCTGCAATTTCCCTTTAAAAATCTAGTATTGGTTTATTTTACTCTTTCTGTTGCATGATGAGGTGACTAAAAAAATATGAAAAAACAGTATGTAAAACAAAATCAATTAAGGGTTATCCAAAAAATGTAAATATATTTGATACTGCAATTTAGTTTGGAAGAAACTAGATTTGGATTAGAGATCTATTTTTCATTGTGTGTATTGCTCTGCACAGACATAAAAACATGCCAGTAAAATGGATGGCAGAATGATTTTGGCTAGCAGACTTACCCTACTGGTTCATTTCTCTCTGTGTTGACTTTGTCCCTTACATTCCAAACATGGATAAATGTATTAACATGTAGTTTACCATACAGGTCAGGGGATCTTTCTCATTTGACCTTGAAAACAAATGTTCTGTCTGCTCTGCATGGATAATTCATAAGATTTAGTGGTTCATCTCTGTATGTTTGGCATTCAGAAGTGTTGCTTCCCCAAATGTGTCACTGCCTTCTGCACCAGTTAGCTTGTGCACTGCTGCTGAAAGCTGGTTACACATTTATGGGGCTAGATTTGTGTCACACAGTGATTTTTTGTTTAACATGAAGACACAGTATGCTGCTAACATGATAAAAGTCCCATTTTCATGAGTAGTAGGACATACTGCTTGTGTGTTCTTTGGACGCAATCAAATTGTGTTGGTTGAAGAAAAATGCTTGAGGTAATTTAGACACCCCCCCAAAAAAGTCAATGGACAGGCAACAATCATCATTAAAGAATTTTCCACTAGCCAGTGAAATAATGTATATGCATACATGTGTTGTGAGTACAAACACATACTGAAAGAGTCATAGCTGAAGAGCAAAAATAATAACATAGCCTTGAATTGCTCACTCTTAGAAGTTTGTGTTATCTGAATTACTACACGATGACATGTAGTATGCAACAATACTTCTGTGTATATAGGGTAGAAAGCAAGCCAAACGAGAGAACAGAAAAGATAAGAATGAGGTCAGTTTTCTAGGTAAGGCAACTAGAAGATGTGACACCTCATATGAATATTGTTCATTTTTTAGCGGGTAAACTTTCAAGATATTTCTGCTTAACTTCAGACCTTCATGAGCTGCAGAACTCATGCTAGCTAGAGGGCTAACAGAAAAATCTGACCATGCTTCGGAGAGCTTGCAGATAAGGGTAAAATAATCAAACGGTTGAATACTATCAGGATACACCCCTCTGCATCAGGAGGCAGTGAGACAGTATTGATCTGCTGGGTAAGCAGCAATCACATCTCATCAGTAGCTTAGTCATTATTGAGTCTCTAGTCATCATAGTAAAATAAAGATTTGATATGGGACTATGTCTGGGCTTATACTCACAAAAACTAAACAAGTTGTTCAGCTCCACTTTGCAGGGCTAACTTTTCTGTCTAGACAGATAATATTTGTGAAGGTATGTAGATGGGAACGCTCGTAATACTTTTTTGCAGACCAGATGAAATATAAAGGCATTTTAAAGACAATTCATATTCCTGAAACCATAGCTACACAAAGAGCTCTAATTGGCACAAGACATCACTGCCAGAGAATTAGGCAGTTACCATAACTTACTATTTGTTTTCTCCTATCCCTTGCGCAAGTACAAGCATAGGTGCTGCTGCATGGTGAGCTTCAACAACTGATGTAAATTAAAAATAATGTAAGAAAAGCCCCAGGATTTTAGCTGCATAAGTTCTCCAATAAGTTCATTATGTCACTGCAAACATGCTTGTGCCACCAAAGGAAAAGAGGCAGGAGATTAAAAAAACTGAGAACTATCACCTCTTAGGAGCAGCACTAATTTTTTCTAGCTGAAGGTATGCCTAGAACTGCAGTTGTAGAAAAGGTGTCTCCAGAAGTAAGACAAATAGTGATAACAGTGTATTGAACTCTACAAAGGATGGCGTTGATCTTGAGTTTATTGAGTATTTGTCATTTCCATGAAGTTTTTGGCACAGTAGCACCAGTAGTTGATTAGATATTTTTAAGAGATCCTCAAGAATTTAATGCTTTTTGTTATATTGTATCTATGCCTATTAAAAGATATACTGAATGCTGTGCATAATTATGTTCATAAGAGAACAGTATTAGGACAGCTGCTGAGATTCAATTAATTTTATGGGGAGATAACATTTTTTAGTTGACAGCAAAGTTAAGAAAGATGGGCTTGACTGGAAAAATCCGAGTCCTGGAATGTAGCTTTGTCCTTGGGCTGATGGTTAAAAGTGGCATTTCATTCTGCAGGGACTTGGGAGCCATCCTGCCCCTCCTAGGCCCAGGGACTGCTAAAGAGTAGCATCGCCAGTGCCTGTGGGCAGCATGAACAAACTGGCTGCACTTCCAGTTGCTCCTACTGCTGAAGAGGAACCTGCACCCGAACCTTTTCTCTCTCCTGGTCCCTGTGCTGAAGCTGCTTCAAAGAGCAGCCTGCGTATGTACTGTGCAACTCGGGGCACTACTTTTAGAATCCTATATGCCTTGGAGTGAAATGTCCCTGTTATGCTCAGCCCCCACAGGTGTCCCACGGAGAGCGGAAGAGATGTCATCTGTGGGCCCTCCTGCCTTTTGCTGGTGAATCAAAGTCAACCACCTCCTGCATCTGAGTCCACAGGACAGTACACCAGCATTCCCAGTGCACTGCCAGTGGGCAGGTACTAGCATCCAACAAATGCTCCATGAGCACAGCCAGACCACAGGGGCTGCACAAGTCTTCTGATCTGAATGTGGCAGTATATTTTATTTCATCTGTATGTGCCTGGGAAAAAACATATACAAATTCTCCTTCGATAGCATAGCCATGTTAGATTTGTCCACTGTTCCCCATCACGCCCTTTCCAAAGCATGAATCAAAACCAAATGCATATTACTTTTGGCAAATGATTTCTCCCACTCTTCCCTTTCTCTTCCTCCTGCCCTCCCAGCTGACATGCAGTGACTATAGGGGGCAATGCAACCTCACCATACAGCCTGTGTACATTGGATACATACCACATTAATAGGTGGAAACTCAAGTCTCAGTTTTTACTTTTTGCTTTTGTATAATTTGTGTCATGACAAAGATGGACTGTATTGTTACTTGGCCTCCATAAAATGGGTTTTAACTTCAGATAAGCTTTTGTTAGTTAGATTATTTTTTTTTTTGTTTGTAAGTGAAAGTTAATAAATGGTAATTTTATTTCATACTACTAATTCAAACTAAAATTAAAATAAAACAAGACATAAGAAACAAATTAAAATGATTTTGAAATTCATTTGCCATTGATCACTAAGCAGAACTGCTCCAAGTCTGCATGTATCTCATACTCATGTAATTCAATCTATATATTTGTCAATATTTCTGATGCAGTTTAATTTCTTCAGATCAGTTTCTTTCTGACATAATGCAGGCTTTGAGAAGTTACTCCAATTTAGAGTGCTTAAATGGTACTCTTATATTTTCTAAGATTTCATGAAAAAAATGTTTATATATTAAAAATCCTGAATAAAAGGGTAACTGTCATAACAGTAGAAAAATTAATATATTAAATTGTTTACATTTTTCTCACACTGATTGAAATGCACTTCACAGTAAGTAAGCAAAGAATGGTAACAATGATAATTTCAAACTCCTTTTGCTCAGCAGTGTATATATGTGTGCCTGAAGTTTCCTTCCTCAATCTTTCTGCCTTACGTTAAGGAATAATTTGAAAATGCAGAGCTTCTGTTAACATGATTAAAAAAGCTGTTGTTACAGACTATTTTCTATTATTTTAATTTTGTGTCATTACAGTTTTTGACAGTTACTGTTTACCAGAGTTTCCCTGAAGCAAAAATGACTTAATGTTCAACACACGCATTAAAATGTGTTTTATTTTAATATGTTAAAGCTAATAGAAATATAATTTAAGCAGAAATCTGTGCTTAACAGTGCAGCGCACAGAATCTCTGAACACAGATGAAACTGGAACTTCTATTTGAAGGGAAAACAAAGTCAGCAGTAATTACCTTAATAAGAGCTATGCTGTATTTTTGTAATGAAATTCAAACCCAGGTGAAGCAAATGTAGTGAGTTTTGTTGTTGAAGCAAGACATAGTTTGAAACCTGGGCTTTCATACTTGGCTTTATATGGCTCAGAACTAAACCCAAAATGTTCAGCTGAAGTTCCTTTTCAATTTCCTCATCCCTTCAAACTCAGACCTGACTGTTAAGGACATTAAGTCTCAAATTCCAGAGAAAAGTCCACTGACTTCACTGAATGCTGAAAATTCTGAGTTTCTAATCCTCTAATGTGAGCACTTCAGGTTTACTCAATAGCTTACTGACCTTTACTTAGCCATGTACACATTTCAGTAGGAATTTTCAATGCTTTTTCACTAAAAATCGTGTTCAACAATATTTCCTGATCATTAAGACCTGTGTACCTAAAGCATAGACTGCGAACATCTTCTACAAGCCCAGAATACAAATCTATACTTTTTCACATAAGCACAACCTCTTTCTTTCTGTTGTTTGTCAGATTCATGTGAAAGCCAGTTTTAATAAATCCTGGCATCAGATATTGCTGGCGAGTCTGACCAGCTATTTATGCATAACTTTCCTTTCCACTGTTTGTCTAAGAACAGTGCTCAAAGTGAGGCTAGAAAGTAATCCGTTGAGGTTGATGTGCCATGTCTATCCACAAAAAGAAAAACCCAACAGACCCAAAAGCCGCAGAATAAATTTTATAACTTTGAAGAAAGAAGTGAATACTTGCTTGTCTGAGGACTTGTAGGGGGCAATAAAATTAAAATGAACAAGTATTCAAAATTAAAATCGTGGTTACCTATTCACTGTGGCAGAAAAGTTCTATAGTTAAACAGACTCTCACCTTGTTCTTTCTTATAGACGGCAGCTGAAGTAGATACTGTGCTGAAAATGTAAAAGGCAGAGCAGCACTAGCAAAAATTGTAGTCTATTACAAGGGAAGTGCTGAGTGACTTGATAAACTCACGTAAAAAGGGAAATTAAAAGCAGATAGCATTCACCAGAATAAAGTATGAAATAAAGAAGATACTTGCAAGAAGATGTGATATAGACCGGTGATGGTTGGAAAATTTCTGATATGGTGTCTGTTGTTAAAACAGGTCCAAAAAGACATGCTGGGAATTAAGACCAGTGAACTTCATCTTGTTTCTGGGGAAACTGATTGAGAATCTAATTAACGATAGAATAGTTCAGCACATGGATAATAGTTCAGCACATGGATAAGTATAACCTAATAGGGTCAAACCTGCACAATGTCAGTAAAGGGAAAACATGCTTCTCTAACCTGCTAAAGTGCTTTGAAAAAGTTAATAAAATAGTAGATAAAGGTGACCTGGTGAACATAATTTATTTGGATTTTCAAAAAATTCCTGATACAGTCCTTCATAAAAGACTATTAAGGGAAAAATATAACTATGAGGTAAGGGGCAAAATCTCACAGTGGATTAAAAATTGAATAAATGATGGCAAAAAACTTGAACTGAAAGTCTTCTCCTAAGAGTGTAAAGAGGTTAATAGTAGGATGCTCTAAAGGTTCATATTGGAGCCAGTGTTACTTAATATAATTTTTAATGATTTGGACATTGTATCTGCTAAAACTGACATTAAATGTTGGCTAGTCAAAGTGAGAGGAGTGTGAGACTGGGAGAGATTGGTTAGACTGACAACACATACATTTTAATTTGGGTAAGTGTAAATTTTGGTACTCATTTTAATGGTTATTTTCAGCTCCAACACCATATTATGTACCATTATGTTCTAATGAGAATAATTTATCTGCTTTCTGAGCAAGGATGCAATAGATATCACTATAGCACCATGATTTGCCCTCTCTAGATATGAGTAGAGAGTAAGAGGAGAATGAGGAACCTGTCAGGTCACTGGAACTTTTCCTCATGGTAATCAGGCTGCATGGCCAGAACAAAAGCTGTGTTTATCACAAAAGAAAAAATCCTCCTTCGTAAATACTTGAATGGAAGTCCTACTCCTGTTGAATCTTTCTGGAGTGGCTATTTTTGAGGCACAATTAACTTAATTATGGCACTGAGGACATGACTGGCCCTACTGCCTGCTGTCATCTGCAACCCAAAAGGTTGTAACTGACCGCTGGTTCTCTTTGGAAGCTCTTACCAGTAAATTCCCAGCACTGTCAATCCTATCTCCTCTTTATCAATTGTCTGTAGGAACTCAATTCAGTTCTACATCTCTTTCTGGTATGGACATCCCTGTTGGCTGTCACCTATTGAGGATCAGGAAGCTTTGCCTGATCAGGGTTGTTCAAGAATTACTAAGCTTATAGGTTCTGGGGTTTGGCTTTGAGTTTGGCTGGGGTGGTTTTGTTTGCTTTATTTTTTCCCCCACTGTCTTTTCTACATCACATTGAATTTTAAATCTTTAAATAAAGATTATTTAAAACACTACCCACTGAAGGACTAAAGTTGCATGTGGTGAGATCGTGACCTTATATTAAGCGTATTCTTTGTAAGATACTCAGTTCATACCGTATTGCAGGTGTCACATCCACTCTGTTGAAACTGAAGTCCATTCAGGTTTTTTTTTACTTGTAAAAAAGTGAGAGCTAACAGATGATGTCTCCTTCAAAACTGATATGAGTTCATCTAGTTTTAGTATAAGCACAATGAAAAGAATCTTTTCTGTTGCTTTCTATAACTCTTCCTTAAAAAAATATCTATTTTACCATTTATACTGAGGCACAAATGCAGTCTTTATAAGATGCAACATTTTGGACTATGAGTAAGCACAGTAGGAAAAAAAAATGATTTCTTGACAAAAGAAATGGGTGAAAATAAACCCGCTAAAAATAGCATTTATCTTGATTGGTAACTCATGCTTTTAATTTTTTTGTGGAAAATATTAATAGAGTTATTTAAATAAAAAGAACTAATGCATTTTTTTTCTCTTTTGTTGTTGCAGCCCTGTTTGTATTTACATCCAGTCATTTAATGCCCATTAAAGAAGTAATGCTATGTTAATGTAAGGGAAAAAATCAATGCTACTCAGATCAGTAGCTGTGGGGAAACAGTGCAGCAGCTGGTTTGCAAACAGCAAGCCCACATAGATCAATGAAATTACAAGCTAAATCTGCTGATGCTCACAAACTGCTCCAGCATTGTGATGTCTAACCTTTCTCAAGTTCAAGATCTCTGGCAAGCCAGCAATAGCTAAATGGAAAAAAAAAAAAAAAAAAAAAAAAAAAAAACAAAACCAAGAAAGAAACAAAGAAAGAACATAACAGGCTGGTGGAGAATTTTAGCATGATATGTAATATTCCACTTTTGAAGTTATCAGTATAACTGCATGTTTGTAACAGATATAAAAGCCACTGTAATCTCCCAGGGAGCAAAGCTGCAATCTACACACTCTGGAGATTTTCTTCCTTAAGAATGTTCAAATCTGTCACGTATTACCTTGAACTGTAACACTGGAGGGCTAGAGAGCACTTCAGTAATATGGCTGTTAATGTGAATTCCAGAAAATAATTTATCAATGAGCAACAGTACAGCTTCTACCATGTGCAAAGTCTTTCATTTTATGATGGCTGTAGCCTTTAAAATGGTTTAATTTTTTTAAAGCTTGTAAATTAAACATGCAAAATATTTGACTTTTTGAATACAAGAATAATTTTCGTATTTTATGCTATTTGAATGGTAAGTGAAGGAGCCCCTTTTACCTCAAGGAAAGCAACACTGGGGTTTATCAGTATAATGTGAATAACATCCGTTTCAATTTCAAGGCAGTCCTCACCCTATTTGTGCAACTTTTTTAAACATAGCAGTATTTTTCAGGTGTTCATCAGCAAGAAGACAGAGAGAACCAACCTCTGAAAGTTGCTATAAAATGGAATGCATTTTTAAAAGGGAAATAGGTTCGTTTCAAAAGCAGAATAAAAAGGCATCTTGAGTTTTCTTCAAATATTGACACATGTATTTTGTGGGGGACAAAATGTGTACTTTGCAAATATACAATTCTTATTGTCTACTAATCTCCTGTTACATTACATATATTATCTAAATGCCATAGTTTGATTTTGTTCACTTGGATCTGTTTTACAGGTTGTAAATAAAAAAACATTAAGAGGCTGGAAGCATTTTTTGAGTCTTCCTGCTAGGGAGTAGCAGAACAGAAAATGGAAGTCCAGTCCTTATTAACTGTCTTCTGCTGTTGTAGGCTTGCAATATTTTACAAACCAAGAACATTCAAGAATAAAATCAACAGTGGGGTGAAGTGTGATTATTTCTTTTATTGTCAGTTTTCTCTCCTAAATCGACCATTTGGGAATTTGACGTAAAAGTTACTTTTCTTCTCTAACTTTCTCAGATACCTAATAATGAAACAAACAAACAAATGTTTTCATTTTGAAGTGTTAGATTTCTGCTTCTCTTTTGCATATAGACCTTCCCAGATACATCCAGTTTCCTTTCATTGCTGATATTTATGTTGATTTGTAACTTAACAGTGCTGCTCAACAGTGCTGATGGCTGGATAATTCGTGCTCAATGTGGAGGTAAGACTGCCTGTGCAACAGTGTGATAGCTACTAACAAGGTGGAAGTTGACCGTATACACTAACACTGCTGGTGGTGTGTGGTCACTGATGGAAATCTCTGCTTCTACTCCACTTATTGGCTAGGAATGAGAGAAAGATGCCCAGTAGAGGCTAGAGGCTGCTGGTCCCAAGCCTGATCTAATATCCATAGTGGTTGTGAGGAAATACCAGCATTTCCTCATACGGTCGTAGGTCAATGGCATGGGTGTGCTCACAGTCAGGATAGGACTTCTGAGAGCTTTGTGTTCAGGTTTTATTAAGGTCTCACCCTTTATTTGGACCTTATTGAGAAAACTCTTGTGAAAATACTGGAACTGCTGAGATACATCTGAGCTAAAGAGAAGGGACCTGCTGGTAAAAGCGTGACCAGGATTTCACCAAAACTCTTTTTTGAAGCAAAATATGAATTTGCAATGAAGACTTTGAGGTCATCAGAAGAAAACGAACAACGTTCTACAAGGAAAATTGTTCCCATGAAGAAACTGAGATAAAGCAAGTATGGGAAGAAAATAAATTAACCCAGTCTGTGTTCCTAGCTCAGGTTTGCATTGTCCACCTGAAAAGCAGTACTAGTCATTATTATGTTTGTCTCTTTCCATGAATAATAGTTTGGCAATCGAAGTATGAATCTTGCACATCATAAAGAAGTGTATTATTGTAGTGGAGAAACAAAAGGGATGATGGTGGGGGTGCAATTGCATTGCTCATACTTTTTTCTTATAACAAAAACATCACTGTGCCCAGAGATCCCCAGCAATAATTCCTCTTGACTGCAATAAGTACCTACTTTTGAGGAAGAGAAAGCTGATGAGCTGCAGGCTTCCCTGCTGCTAAACTCATCTAACAACCCACTCCTGATGTTTTCTGCTTTAAAGACCAATAGGAACTTTATAGATTGGTTGGATGCTCTTCTTTTCAGCCTAGCTCAGAACCTGAAACTTCGCAGTTGATCTGAAAAGCTGGATGCAGTTTGGTTACTAAAGCAGCATCAGATCTGAGCGTTTTTCAGCTACACTATCACACCAGCCAGGGGGGATACATTCAGTTTTACAGAGATTGGTGTCTATAGTTCTGCCTAATCAGCCTGAATGTAAAGGGCCTAAGGGTTCTGTAGTGTGGCCTTATACCTTCATCTGCGCTATGTGGTTAGAGTTCATTTCTACAAAGAGAGAAACCAAAATCCTGAAATAAGCATCCTGAAGTATCTAAAAGCTTTTAATCTGGGCTTAGAGCAAAAATGAATTTTGAGGTTCTGATTTCTGACTTAGTCATCATTTCTGACAGTGATGAAAGTGAGAAATTGAGATTTGTCTCAACATTTTCTTTAAGGAAGAAAGATCAGCTCCTTTGACAAATAGGAGTATGGTTGGACCATCTTTTTCTCTGGTCTCTGTTATTGTCAGCAACGTGTATGTGCTGAATTAATGTAGATGAGTAAATGCTATGACAAAAGCTATACTTTTACTGTATCAGAACATTGCTGGAAAGTACAAGCAGATACCATGAAAAATGTTGTTTTGATGAGGCAGCTAGTCCTCTGATCTTGAAGAGCATATACACTGGGTGCTTATTTGGAAAGAGCAAAGTGTTTCATATCCACTCACTGATTGCATGAAAAAAATATTTCTTGAGAAATATATGTGAACAATTCATATAAGTTCTAAATTATGCACTGCGGTATTAAATGTATTTGTATACAAATAATATGTATACAAATAAAATAAAATGTGGTATACACCACAAGATTTTATTTTAATCAAATATCAGTCTTACTAGTGGACTTAAATGGAGCCAGAATGCTGTCATTCAAGATGTAACAAAGGCACCCTGGCTTGTAGAGCCTGAGTATTGTCTTGAATGCTACAGAACATGTTTCTGCTCTTGGTGTATGCCAAATGTCTGACTAAATGCTTCTTGGCCCTTCTGCCAGCTTCTCATACTGCTGTGGTTTCCCACTGTGTTGTGACCAGCATGGTCAGGACAAGCCTCTTCCGTGCAAGCAGCAGCAGGCTGAGAAGGGGGGTGGGGTGGCCTTGAGCTTGGTGTGTAACTGAGCTGCTGGGATAACTTCACCAACGCTCTCATTTACAAGGTCCTTCTGGAGCCTGGTGTCGGCATTATACACCATGATGGGGCCTATTTCCCCTAAAGTGTGCCTCTTTCTGCTTCACTTCACTGCTGGCAAAGAGCACTTAGAAGTACTTTTCTGTTATTTTCACCAGAGTAATCTTAGGGTCTGTAATGGCTGATCTTACAGACATCTTCCTTTCCAGAGTGTGATTTTCCACTTACATAGAGCTGGGTTTCCATTCTGCCTCTTTGTCAACACTCTGCATTTAAAGCCGTTGGTTTCAGCTTTGCCAGTGGCTCAGCAATCTTGATCTCATAGTGAATGAAAAAAAACATTAGAGAAAGGGACAGCACTGTCCTTCCCATCATGAGCCAAGTTTTATTCTGCAGCAAGGCTGATTTGCAGTGAAAGAAATTCAGACATAAATAAACAGGGATATAAAAACATTGCCTATACAACTTTGACAACTGAAAAATAGCGTAAGAGATGTGATGAGTTAAATGTGTGTTATAGATTTATAATACTAGGGCTCGTTTCTTCGTGTCTCTCTCTGTCTTGCTGTGCACAACCTGTCTCCCTGAAACTGGAAATTAATATGTTGGATGGGCTGTCTTTGACATTAATTTTCATCATTCCCATGTTTAGCGCTCTGAACCAACTTTCTGGTAATGAAGTTCATGTTAGAAGGATATAGTGGACTTTCATTTATCAGACAGTCCAATTTGTGTGCAAGACTAGTGCTGCTTACTTTGTGTTTATTGTAGCAGGACTGCCAGTTCTGCCAGTGGTTGGTGGTCTTGTCAGCATTTCCATTATGAATCTTGGTGTTTTAGGGCTTAAAACACAACTGTTGCTTTTCAGCAGTGGTGCTGCTCAATACATGCTTAGTCAGCAAGAAATTACTTTTACAAATTTTACATTTAAATTGTTTTAGCAGTTTGATTCTTTCATTGCAGATGCCTCAAAAATACAAAACAATGTGGGGAAATGGGAAGCAAGTAAGTTTAAAAGGGGTGCTTTTTTTTTGCAAAGCTTGTGTCCTGAAAGTGGTTTAATTACTCCTTCAGTCTGCCAGTTTGTGTGTGGTTAATGTGGTTTATTCTATTAACTCAGGCAATTATGACAAGAGTAGCTACTAGAGACTGGAGGGTTTAGGTGGCTCAGTAATGACAGTCTCACTGACAACAGTTGCTCCATTGCTAAGATTTTCGTGGTCACCTGATGATGAGCAGACCTGGACCTGTTCAGATGCCAAATCTGTCCAGCTTTCTTCATTTTGTATGTATGGAAGTTTGCCTTAATACTCAACTTAGCAAAGGGGTTTTAAACTGGATATCCCCAAGACTCTGCTTCCTCTATCAAATTGGCAGTACTGGGGTTTTTCCTAACTTTGCTGTAACCTTCAAAAATGTTGACAGGGCTCCATCTTTAACCCAATAAATGGAACATGATCACCTTTATTTTACCTCAGCACTACCTCCTATTTTTCACAAAGGGTTTCATGGAATTTTTTCAACGTTGCCATTATTTCTGCTCAAGGTACAATACGAGCTGCTGCCTTGCTGCTGGCATGTTACTCGGGCTGTAGGATGGTAAATGTGGGGCAGCTGGCCAAGTCAGTGCTCCAGGCAAGAAGCCAATGCTGTCTTCTTTCTAGTGTTGCTACTTTTTTTCCTCTCTGGTATAAGATCTCCCTTCCTCTCAAACTGATACTGAAAGACTATTAGAAAATTAATCATACCTCAGGTGTCTGGGGGAATATACTTGATTTCCCAGTCACTAATGTGTGAAAATCTTACACTGGAATAATGCCATATGTCAACCTGTGGCAATATCAGGGAAATATTGACAGCATTTCCTTAATGAAATGTTGAGCTTGAATGACCTGTAGGCTGAAAATTCAGGCTACATAAATTTAAAATAGTCTCTCAGCTATCCTGTGATCTAGTGTTCCTGCATCAACAAGTATGTTGTCTCTGTGGTCAGCAGAAAAAATAGTATTGCATTAATGTAAGAAAAGCTTGCCCGAAGACTAAAACTGAAAACCCTCTCACATCAGTATGACAGTAAGGAGGGACTTTATAATCTTACCAGGCCATTTTTTTTTCTTTTTTAGCCCTGTGATAGGGTTCCCAGTGGGACCTCCCTAAATAAACTGGGTATATGGATGCATGCCACTGAGTTTAAGCTCCTCATTGTGACGTTCTCCATTGATTATATCATGTGTGTCTTTAGGCTAAATTCATGTCAGAGTAACATTTATAATCTAAACATGATTACAAAGGTATTGTTTTCCAAAGTTTGTTACTGACAAATTTTACCTGTGTGTCTTCAAAGGGGGGGAAAAAAGAAGCCATGAGAAACCAGCATAAGAAGTGCAAATTTAGCAACACAGCAGAAATATTAATTAAAAGAGGTTAATTGGGTTGGGGCAGGGTGGTGGGAAATGCTCTAATCCTCTGCATTGCCATGTGATGTTACAGCGCTTGATCATTCTCAGGGCCAGGAAGAGAAGGGATTGGAAATTACAGCATGGAGGAAGAAAGACAAAGTAATCAACATTTTCATTACTTAGTATTTTCCCACTGTCCAATGGGAGGCAGAGTGCTTGTGCTTGTGCTTGCTCTGAAAAGAGGCGAGTGTACATAGCACCAGGATGTCTGCAGAGTGTGCCAGTCCTGTCTTGTGCAGTAAATTCCTGTGGCCAGCCCCACAGAGTAGCTGGGGTGGTGAGATAATCAGCATAGCCTTCAACCAATAAGTATGGTGGGTTTTTTATTTTTGGCCTTTATTTTGAAATTAATTTTCCTTGTTTGCAACTCTAAGTGTTTTGAGCCTCTCTTTGATAAAACAAAGTAAGATCATTCTTTTGTCCGCAACTTCTTTTTCTTAGTGACCTGGTAAACATGAAGCTTTCTCTTCCCTAAGGAGCAGCAAACAATTCCGCAGTGTGCACAATCATTTGTAGAACCCTGTCTCCCACACAATTTGGGAGTTTGCAATAATCTACTGTGTCTTTCTCCACTATACTACAAAGTCATGGCTGTGGAAAGAAACCATTTAGTGCAAGAGTTTTCCAGAGAACTACCTCTCGGCAAATAGTACCTAACAATGTGTAGATTGTATGAAACACCTAATCTTCATAATCTGTCACTGAGATTCCAACCTGGGTTAAGAAACGTATAATCCACCCTAGCCGTACGAAAACTCCATCCAAAAATTGCAGGAATATAATAAAGGGTGATGATTTCTGAACTACAGGCATTTATAAGAAATAATTAACCTTCTCAGAAACCATCCCATTTTCTGTCAAAAGTATTTTAGCATTTTCACTTAAGTCAGTGTTTATGGACCTGTAAGGCTAACTATTTTTAAGGTAAAAGACTTAAAATTCTTCATTTTCTTACTTGCAAATTTCTGTTAGAATTTTAAAATCAGAAAGGTTTCTCTGCCAGCTATTGGTATTGCTGACACATGGCTTTGTTTCAGTGTCTTGCAGTCCTTGGATGACAGCTGGGATGTTCACAGTCTGGACAGTAGGGCATTTTCAATCATGGCTGGAAAGCCAGCAGTGAGAGATTTCAGAGTCTATTTTTCTGGGCAACTGATTATTTTCTTTTTGTGGAAGTGGTGGGCTGTAAAATGATACTTCACAGCAGATATAATTGTGGGTGGGTGAGATGCTGGTTCTTAATTACTCAATACTATAGAAAAGCAAAGTCCCAAACAAAACAGCCAAATTAAGACTAACAATCTCACAGGAACCTGACTCACAGCAACGCACAAGAGCTGCCCTGCCATGTCTCGAGATATATATGTAGAGGGAATGAAGCAGAGAGTGACAACTTAACTTGGAATTTGTTTTCCTTTTCCTCTGTCAGATTTGTTAAGTTTCTCTTAACCCTTCAATGCTGCCAACTGGTGTTTTGTCAGCTACAGTTTTAGGAGAATGTCAGCACATTCTTGATGATTTTGGTTGCCATGGATAAGTGTATTTCTTTGATTTTTCTGGGACATTGTGTATTAATAAACAGGGTACTTTACTTACTTTGTTATACACATTTAATTTCCGTAGCCTATTTGTTCCTTTTAATTTTGATAGCACAAGTACTGTAGAATGTGAGGCCACTTTAAGGACTGTCAAACTTCTGCCAACCTTTAAAGGTCAAAATCAACTGTGACACCTACAGTTCAAATGTAATTAGTTGGAGATTTACTGTGATTTTATGCCAATCTCCCAGTAGCTTAGGAGTGACATGGTATCTAACCTTTTGGGATCCCAAGAGAAGTTCAGGGGGATGTGAAGATAAACAGTAAAATATACTAGCTAGCACACTGCACCTTTCAGCAAGTCATCAGTCTCTTACACTGTGCAAGGAACAAGAGTGCGTTCAGTATTTTTCTAAAAACAAATAACTCGCCAGTCTCTGACATGGCCACCTAGTATAAAGTTGATGTATTTATTTAAAGCTTAGCTCATTCTGTATGTTCTTGGATCATTAAACTGAAGGACTCATACAGTCATGATTTTTAATGAAGCATGTTTGAATAATTATGCTAATTTACAAAGCACTAGAATCAAATCAAGTGATCAAAGTTTTCATGATTACTATCGTGTTTTTGTAGCTCCCCTCCATCACTGATTTCTGGATAGACTCTAGCCCTGGCTGCTTTTTTGTCATTTATTTAGAAATTGCTGCTAATCAATGCAGAACATTAAAAAAAAATTTACACTGGAAAAGAAACACATTTCACATTATGTCTCTATAGTGGACTTTGTATGAGTTTGAAAGTAATATAGCTCCAACAGACACCAGCCTAAATACAGTCTACAATCAATACTGTATTCTGCCTTGACAGAAAGCTGAATTTTTATCTGTTAAACGTGTGAGCTTGGGGCAGCTCTGTGTCTGAAGTGGTTTAAATCTGAAATGTGATGTGCTGCAAAGAAAGTTGATTGACATCTTTGTTTATTGAAAAGTATTACATGAACAACAAAACACGGCCAGATACAGAACACTCCATTGCAAAGTGCAGCTGTGTTATTTTTCAATCCTATGTGTTCTGCCCCTTTGATGCCTGTCTGATGTAATAAAACTGTAAGAATCTTCTTTGATTCAATAGTAAAAAATTTGGACAAGGGTGAGATATGGAGATATATATTGGTTGCAGGGTTTGGTGAATTTCTTTCAAAAAACAGTTGGGTTTTTTTTTTGGATTAATGTTTCTGAATTTGAAAATAAATTAGGATACATTTAATAAGGAAGCTGTCTGAGGCTGCTTGAAATATCTTTAAATATGCACTGGAAGAGTGGAAAAAAGAACAATGATGACTAATCTTAAAGCATTAAACATGCAGAATAAAGAATTAAGTTACATTTAAATTTCATGTTAGAATAATTATGCTCTTCATTGAAATTTTCCCATGTTTTATTAAATCTTTATTATGTCAAGGTAAATAGAGGTTAATTCTGCTGTTACCTCTTCCAATAAAGCATTATCTTTAATCTTGCATTAATAAAATAGTAGTAACTTGCACAATGTGGGTAATCACCATAGACTAATTTAGACCATTCTAAAATCTTGTCTTTAGAGTATGGTGTCGTTAAAAATAGATTTCACAAGAAAACATGTTATATAATGTAACTTAAAGAAGAAAGCACGATTTTCTCTTTAGGAAATTTTTCACTACCTTTCCCCAATGCGCTGATTATTGGCAATATATGTTACAAACTTAGCTCTGCTCTTCCTTCTCGGAGTTAGTTTGTCCTTAGTTACTTCATAAGTTCCTTTGACTTGCCTCTTACACAGCAAAAGCTATTAAGTAGAAGGTGTTTGCCTTTAGCATTTTATTGTAAAGTCCACACTTTGGGCATTTTTCTGTGGTCAGCATAGAACACAAAGTCCCACATCCTTGATTCCTGTGCATCTCTCTTCCGTCGTAGATACCTAGTGCTGCTCACCAAACTACATGCATTTCCAAACCAGAATGGATTCAAAGCAGGGAACAGTCAGACCTATCAGTCTTTTTCTGTCAAAGCCACATCCAGCATGTCGGATGGATCAGCTTTATCAGGGAGACAGGTACTGCTTTTCTTTGGAAGAAATAGAAGAAATTTACAGTCCTTCCTGCATAAAGTGATATAGCTTGCTCAGGGTTTTGCATACTTGTGCTATCCAACAAACAAAAGCATTATATAGTGTAAATGCAAGATGTCACCAATTGTCCTGTACTTTAAAGCCAGGAATGGGAAAACATTGCTTGACGACATGAGTTGAATTTCATGTGACACGTGGATGAATTCTTCCCCAGTATTATTCTGTAGATTTACAGAATCAGAAAATAACAGGTCACTTACAGAGATTGTCCAATCTCCAAGGCTGCTCAGACAAGATTTTCCCTCTGTAAATCCATGCTGACTACTTCCAGTTACTGTCCTACCCTTTATACATTTGGAAATCTTCTCAGCAGTCATTTTCTCTGGTTTGTTTTTGTTGGTTTTGTTTTGTTTTGTTTCCTTTTGTTTCCTTTTGTTTTGTTTTGTTTTCACCCTCAGGAACTGAGGTGAAACTGACTTAATTGTAGTTTCCCAGATTCTCCTTCTTGCCCTTCTTAAAAACAGGAGTGACAATTATTTTCTTCCAGTCCTCAGGAACCTTCCCTAGTTGCCATGATCTTTCAAAGATAACCAAGAGTGGCCTTGCAAAGACATTGCCCAGGTCCTTCAGCACTTGTGTATGTCCAGCTTCTTTACATGATCCCTAGCCACCCTCCTGCATCGAGGGTCAGCCTTCCTTGCTCCAGGCTCCCACTGGTCTCAGGGACTTGAGTTTTCTGAGGGCAAATGTTACCAGTTAAACTGGAGGCTAAGAAGTCATTGAGTACCTTATCCTTTTCTGTGTCTTTTGTCACTAGATTCGCTGCTTTATTCAGCAGTAGGCCCAAATTGTCTGTTATCTTACTTTTGCTGCTGATATACCTGTGGAAGACCTTCTTGTTTCCTTTAATGTTCCTCTCCAGGTTCTACTGCAGATAGGCTTTGACTTCCCTAAAGCCATCCATGCATTGCTTAGACAGTGTCTCTATATTCATCCCTGCTCACCTGTCCCTGCTTCTACCTCTTATAGGCTTCCTTCTCACATTTGAGCCTTGGACATCCATGCAGAACTCCTGATATCTTTGCCTGACTGCTGCACACTGGGTTGTACCATTCTTGAGCTTGGAGGAGGTGATGCCTGAAAATCAACCAAGGCTTTTGGACCTGTCTTCTCCCCAGGACTGTATCTCATAGGATTCTTCTAAGCAGGTCCCTGAAGATGTCAGAGTCTTCTCTCTTGAAGCCCAGGGTTGTAATCTTGCTTTTTTGCCTTGTTCCCTCCCATCACGATCCTGAACTCCACCATCTAATGGCTGCTGTACCAAGACCTCTCTTGGCTTTTACACCTTCAGATCCCTGATCAGTTCTTCCTCATCATTAAGGAGAACATCTCCCTTCATCACCTCTTTGCCCACATGTATCATGCAATTATTGTCAAAACGTCCTGGATTTCTTATGCCACTGAATGTTCCTCGGGTTACTTCTTCCATTTGTTTCCCTGATAAGGCTGTCTGTAGCAGACGCTGACTACAACATTGCTCATGTTGGTGTGCATGCTACTCATGACCATAAAGTCTCAGCTGGCTCCTCACTCATCCCTAGGCAGAGCTCCATGCATCCTATGTGTATGGGAGCATACAGGGAAGCTCCCTCTCTTTGCCATCCTGGCCTCTCCCTCCTGAAGAGCTGCTATCCACCCATGGCAGCACTTCACTTGTGGGAGCTATCCTACAACATCCATGTGATCCCATTAGGTTCCTAGCCCTGCAGCTGCATGCACACCCAATATCCTCTCTTTGTTCCTTATGCTGTGTGCTCTAGTGCATGTTTAGATGCACATTACTGTGTGATCTGCCAAAACATTTTAGAAAGTTTTCTTAGCCCTCAGCAAAAACAGATTTCCCAACTCAAAAGAAGACTAGTCTGTGCATGCACACATTTTCTTTTCTTTTTTTTTTTTTTTTTTGGGGGGGGGGGGGCGTGGCTTCATTCAACTTAAAGGGATAACATGCATTTATTGCACTTTAAACTGCATTTATTGCACTTTAAACTGCATGCTGTGGTGTTTTACTGGTTCATTTATATCACTATCATTTTGTTTGTTGTTATTGGCTTTAATCTTTGTTTTCATCAAACTATAAAATTCCCCATTGAGTTTTGTCAGGTTTGCGTAACAAATCACTCTTCACATTTTCCCTGCACATTGCTTTTCCATTTTGCTAGCTTCTGTGTAAATTCCTCCTCAGACACTCGAGTAAGTAGATGGTCAGTTACATTTCACCATGTACTCTATTTCATTATCTGGAGTGTCCGTAAAGTTATTATTTTAAAAGCATTAATGTCAATAGATCTGTAAAAGGCATTTACCAAGCAGCTTCAGTGCTGGTAGGAAAGAAAGAGCTCATTTTGAAAGTGTTCCTGAGAACCATGTGGAGGATAGGATAAGGCTATACTTCTGTGCTAGTACAGCAATACAATCAGACTACTAGAGATGTGCTGTGGCACGCAGGACTAATTTTCCAAACTTTCTTCCTGCATGTCTTTTCAAGATAAAACCCAACTGAGAACCCCCTGGGTAGCTAACTAAAGTTACTCAACTAAGCCTTGAGAGATGTCCAGTGAATGAAATTACAAAATAAATTGGTTTTTTTAAAATAAATAACGTTACAATGAAAGACTGCTAGACTACTATGAGTGGTTATAGGGTAGTAATATGCAGTCTTAATTAGCTATTTCATGTGTAAATTGTTTGCAATAAACCTGGAAGTATGAAAGACTTGTTAGGATCCAGGCTTATTCTCAGATTTGAAATTCAGACATTGTGTATTGAACCATTTGCTAAAATTCATATCTTGTTTCTCTGTAATTTATCCTTCTAATGCATGAACTTCCACCGTTACATTGAGCTGCACTATAATGTTTAAAGACAAAGAAACAGGGCAGACACAAAGCTTTTTGAAAGAATCTGGTTGAAATTTACTTGTGTTTGTCCCAGCTTCTCTTTGGAATACAGGAACTGTTCATACCTGAAATTCAACGGCAAGCCTCTGAGATGTGAACTGACTGAAAGTGAAGCAAATATTTGCATAAATGTCCAAGAGGTGGTTTATATGGTCCCACTTTTCCATCTTTTTTTTTTTTTTTTTTTTTCTTTCTGGCTGTGGGATGACCTGAAGCACGATTTTGCTTGTCCGACATGTTTTTGGGAAAGGAGCCGTTTCCCTTAGTGTTTTACAAGCTCTGGTGCCAGAGAGGTGGTACATAAAGTCTCAGCAAGTATTGAAAGCTGTTTTTAAAGTGGAAATATTCAAAGCATGCAGTAGTCTCTAAGCATCTGTTCCAGGGACACATTAATGCGTTTGAAAGGATATTAAAGCTTAACACAGAGGGGGAAAAAAAAAAAAAAGTCCTAGTGGCAAGATGTAAAACTGCTTAACAGAATTACATCCAGAACTTTGTGTATTTGATCTGAAAAAATAAATCATCTTACAGTTGCTCACATTAAAGCTGCATGTCAGTTTGGGAGCTTTTAGGATCTTGGACAGGTTTCATTTTTCTGGTTCACATAAGCTCTGTGTGTATTTGTGCAACTGCTGAACCTCAGAGCAGGATTTCTGGTGACCCTATGCACTGTTTGAGGATTTGTCTAATGTGCAAATTTAAGACAATCATTATGTATAGTAAAAAATTATTATCCACCTTTTTCCCCAGTACTCAGTTGCTAATAGTGGTCATGGCTTGATTAAGAATCCTTCTCAGTTTAATGCTTCCAATTAACTTGCCTGGTTTTGTGGCTGACTTGATGGCCTAGATAAAGCACAGGCTCTTCTGAGAGAGATATTGAGCCTCGCTTCTGGACTAAGGGATAAGGGAAGGCTTGAGCTGTGGTTCAGCCCTACCTACTGGTGGATTAGGAATGTCATTCAGACTTGAGTAACTCCAGACTCTTTTTAGGAGGAGGATCAGATTAACATGCAGAAAAGTGGAGCACTGAGACAAGAGTGAAGCATCTTGTAACAAACGCAGTGGCTTGAGACTTGGTGTGGGCTTTTGCCCTAAATTGTGTCCAGTTGGTAGGTCTGAAAGGAGGCGAGGGTCTGGTAAGGTCTGGGGGATCAAAGGCAGAGGCCATGCCTGGCGCGTTCCTCTTTTGGCCTTTGGACCATCGGCTGCAGAAGTGGCAAAATCCTAGACAGGTTATTAAAATCTGTCCTCTGAGTTAGGGTTATTTTGGTGCAGAATTCAAAAAATTAAGATTATGAAAAGCAGAAGGTTATAGAAAGAAGAAGCAGGCCAAAAATTTGTCCTTAGCCTTCTGTTGCCTTGGGCCTCACAATTTAGGGATGACGGTTAACTCAGCGGCTAGGGGGCAGAAGTACTGTGGGTAGAAGACGTAAGTCCTTTTTTTCCATGAGCCAAGGAAACTTGGATACTTTGCAATGGCAATCTCTTTTGCTACATGAAATAAATACGACAAATGAAAAGGGAAGAGCAAACTGATTACCCTAATATTAAGAGCATGAAATGGAATTTATAAATATCTTTGCATGTTCAACACCCAGTCCTGCACAAGGCATGTTAATTTAATGCTTGTCACAGAATTGGAAACTCATCTAATCAGAATGGAGCCTTTGAGATGTTTCACACCTACAAATGCATCAAGTGGCTAAACCTTACACAGTCTTTCACCATGATATGACCTGCATATCTCATTACAGCACAGTGTTCACTACATTTGTTACAAGAACATTTGCATGACAAAAACACGATTATTTTCATATATAACAAATGTTAAAATGTATGCTACATATAGATGTAGTATCTAACTTGACTGGTCATTTACAATTATTCTTAATTCAGGGTAGTACTTAATATCAATAGTTTAAGGACACTTCAGCATTTCCACTCCTAAATATCCTTTTTCAAAGCTAAGTTGATGGTGCCTTACGTACAAGCATAGTGCTTTCAATGAATAGGAAAAGAAATATGTCTGTAGGTAGATGAAAAACAGTTATAAAATCTCTTTTCTTTTTTAGACAATGGGAAATCTGTATCTACCTAAATGCTTCTGAGTGTTAACCATGTCTGAATGCTTAATGTTGACTGCTTTAATGATGATTGTTCAGTACTCATACAAATGTTTTGGCACCAAGTAATATCTTGTTTGCTTGTGTGGATATAATCTGAAGGCTGCCGCAACATCTAATAAAACTGTTTTCACTCAGAGAGGCATATAGGCAGGAACAGAGTGCTGTTAAAGCACACAACATCCAAAAAGAAATTCACCACAGCCAGTAATGAACATGCACCTCCTTTATTTAACTTCAGGTAAATTTGTTGCACACTTTATAAAAACGTCATTCAATGCCTCTCTCATAGGTTCCATTATACAGGTATGGTTTAAGATGAAACATACTATATCTAGATCTAGTCTTATTGCTGCAACATCTTACTTAAAAATATTCCTGAAAATAACTCCAAAGAGCAGGGCAAAGTGTTGAGATCTGAGTATATATGCACATCAAGACTGTAACAGTTTCGTATCTGTAATGCTCCTAGTGAAGAAAACTAGCTCTGTCTCCAAGGTCACTGGTGTCATTTTTAGGACTAATCAGCAGCGATTTGTTGAAAACCTTTGTCCTGCAATTGTCTTGGATTCAAGTCAGTCCAACTGCTCTATATAAGCATTATGCCGTGATGCAGGACTCCACCCAGCAAAACCACCTGCTGAAGTCAGGTAACGAGATATAGATGGCAATGAGGAATTCTTCTCTCTTCGCAGCAAAAAATTGTACATGCACATCTGCATATAAATACATCTGCATTTAGGTATGTGCACATATATATATCACACAAAATTATGTACTTCTTACATGTGTTGGTATTTAGTATGTTTTCACAGTAAATGGAAGTAACAGCTGCTTCATTCATAACATTAGTTACTCAGCATTTGAAATTAATGTGCTGTTCTTCTACATTTGAAATAGACAGGAAGTATAATAATTAGGTAGGTTTGAGATTCAGAATCCTCCGGAATGTAGACTATTTAACTAATTAGTATAGGATACAGAAATGTGATGCAATTGTACAAATATATGCACATCTCTTTTCTTCTTTCTAGTGAGGCAAAGACAGTGTGGTCCCCAAAGGAGATTGTCTTTTTTTCCTGGTATGTTCAACCATTTTTAGCATTCCTTAGTGGGGCACCAAAAGGGAGAATTATTTTATCTCTGAGGGGTCCTGTGAATTTCATGCAATGTGGGCTTCTGTGAATAGAGTTCAAAATGTATTAGAAAAAACAGGTTAATTTTTACAGTAAGAGGTTGAAATGTTGAACTGCCCTACTGTGGCAATGTGAAGCATCCCACAGATAGCTGTGGGGGACTGAACTCCTAGAAGCTACACAGAGTATAATACTATTTACTGTTTTAATTGTGGGCAAGAAGTCTTTTCCTTTGTTGGAATCTGTAATGCCCCTTAAAATAGAAATAGCGTGATACTTCAGAATATTCTGCTTAATGTATTTTATGTCCTTAATTTAATGTTTTTACTTTCTGATTTGTTTGTATTCAGAATAGCAGTAATTGGCAGCTGAAGTTGAATCATAGCATCTGGGTTGTAGTCTATTCATGACATCAGCGTATTTTTACTGCTTGTAAACATGCCCTCAGATCGTCACAAAATGTCACAGAATTTGAATAACTGGAAAAGCAGAGAGAATTTATGCTACCATTGCTCCAAACACTACACGCTGCGTATGCTGGTGGTGGTGATTGAGTTAGTGTCAGCCTGGCCCAGAGGAAAGGCATGAATGGAACTTATCACCTTCCTCCTCCTCTTCTTTCCCGAAGTCTGAAGTTCAGAGTAGTGAAGAGGAAAAGAAGAAAACCTTTGGGGTTATGACTGGTATGTGGACCGAGAAGGGAAAAGAGCTTTTTAGTCTGAGAAAGGTGAAGAACATTTTCAGAAAATTGTGAGGATCTCTACTGCCTTCAGAGGGTTTTATTGAATACTATGGGTTTACTATATGCTTCTGTCCACTGTCTAGTCACTCTGACAATGACATTTCATCCTGTGAGGGTCATACTCCAGGGACTGAAAGACACTGTTCTTATAGTGTAGACTATAACAGATTTATTACTTGGTTTGGGGCTGTAGGCATTTTATAACTCAATACGCTTTTACAATTTATGAAGAACATTATAAAACTCAAGGTAAATATATATGTATATTCAGACCTACACATGTACTAAGCAGAGGACCTAACTGGTCGATTTAAAGGGGAGCCAGGAAAGACAGCAACTCTGTAGGTCATGGAGCCCAAACTCCTTGATGGAAAGAGGCACAGTCCCAGCACCACAGCAATCTAATGCTCCAGGCCAGAGTGAAGTCCTCAAGACATCGTAACAAGCAATTACAAACAGACCTCTAGTAGGCAAGAAACCAGTGATGAATGCTACACATGTAATGACGACCTTGTAAGCTGGCAAAACACGGGACATATTTATAACTAAAGGAGACATTTGATTCTGAAGTATCTTGAAAAACTGAAAAATGCTTTCTTACTTGGTTAGATATTAGGGATTTTTTTGGCTGCAAATAGCATGAGCCTTGAAGGAAATCTGATTAATTCCCTTGGTCATTTTCAAAAAATGTTGATAGTGACATATTTCTTCATCAAATTTGCTCTGACCTTGAAGGGGCAACTTTGCAGACTGGAAAGCAGCACAAATTTGGTAGCAGCATAGTCCTTAAACTCTGTGTCTTTCATTAATTCTTTTAAAAGCTGTTGTGATCTGGCTGAGTTATGAAGCTCTAAGGCTGTGGTCTTCAAATGTGCGTCTTGATCCTGAACTAATAATTTTCCTTATTAATATCTTGAAACTCTATTTGGGTTCATGGGTTAGCTAAGCTAAGCTACCTTCTGACTATTTTAGTTATCTTCTGCTTACGTGTTTGTCTCAAATGAACTACTGAAAATCTACTAATTACTCAGCAATGTGAAAACTGAAAACTGTTATAGAAGTGTTTCCTAAACAATATTACCTGATTCAAAATCAGCAAAATTCCTGTCTGGGTCAGTGTCAGGCTTAAGGTCTAGTATCTTCTAGCCAAATCTCAGCTGGAAAAGGAAACCCAGATAATTAATCAGTATAAATCTGCACCTGTCTTTACTCTGGTATAAATGGAGTACTTGGAGAGCATGGCCCAGAAATCCAAGTATCACACAGAAATCTGAAATTTTCCCTTTTGGTGCCTGTTTCTATCCTTGGAACATTATAAGATATTAGACCTTATAATAATGCCATCTTATATAATAGTCTATTTTAGGTCACTTTTAGAAAACTTTATCATACTTCTATGGGCAACTCGGGGCACTTAAAAGAGAGAAAGACACAGAATTAATTGCCAGTAATTCCCTAAAACTTGTAACCTCCTTTAAATAGTTTTAAAAGATATTTTGAAATAGTTATATAAAAATATCCATATAAAACCATCTGTCATTTCTGTTTGTTGCCTTGGAAAAATATGTTATTCATGCTGAAGGGCATGAGCCCTTATGACTTGGAGCTTCAATTGTACCCCTTCTAATTATTTGTGAAAAGTGTGCTCACTAGGAAAGTTAGTCAATGATTAATTTTTTTGTGTAGTTTCCATCATTCAGTGAAAATATAGTTAATTTCTCTATTAAACACTAAAAGAATAGCAGCTTTTTGACTTGGAACTCACCATCATTTTCACAAAACCATCAGGGGCTGTTAATATATTGATGAACATGTGGTGACAACATTAGCTATAAAACCCCTTTGAGAGTTGCTGGGGAAAAAAAAAAAAAAAGAGATCTCCAGATTCAAGTAAAACTTACTGCTTTGTTAGCCCAGCATGAGGAATTCCTGATTCCCCATTTGTCTGCTGTGTTTAAATATTATAACTCAAATATGCTTACATAAAAGCTTATTGATTGGAAGAATCACTTGCTTTTTGTGCATTAGTTAATCAGGCTGCTGTTTTGAAATCTTTCCAGGAACCCACAGTGGAAACTTCCCTAATCCATCTGTTTAAGTCTCAAATGGTTTCACTGCTCCACTCACTTACCAGCACTGCTGGAATGTTAGTGCTTTATGATTAAAGGATATTGTTGTTCTTTTCATCCATCATCCTGGAGTTTGCTATTAATAATATAGTTTGTTCTTTTTTTTCTCTTTCTTTCTTTTCTTTTTTCTTTTCTTTTTTTTTTTTTTTTTTTTCTTTTTGGCTGTTTCCTTGAAAAGCTGCTTAGATTTTCTGTTTCTCTCTGTCTTGTTTTTCCTTTTTCAGATAGGTCATTTTCAGCAACTTAAGTTAGATGGGTAAAAAAATAAATGGCACTAGTGCTTCCTGGAAAGTATGCACTGCCTTTCAGTATTTGAAAAATGAATGGGAGAAAGACAAAACAAAATTAAGCTAAAATATGAGAGAGGGAAAGGTGGAATTGTAATAGGAGACATCAAATTGTACAGAACTGTCTGTGACTCCAGACACATGTATGTATTATTGTTTCATACTCATAGTAATATCTAAAAGCATTTTTTTAGCATCTCTTTGTGATTAAGTTATATTATGGGGAAAAATCTTAGGTTTAATTTTCATTGAGGTATACTACAGTACATGAAAATACTCCTAATGTTCTGTAAAAGAGCTAAGCTATATATGGATATAACTCCTGAGGAGTGACACTTCAGATAAAATGAGGAAACTTTTTGGCTTTTCTTGCTTTGTCCAGAGAACAAGAGACTTAAATTAAGAAAGCAGTAAGTGTTTTGTTTTTTTCTTTTATAGGTGGATTGAGTCACAGGTATTAAAGGAGACATTAATCAGGCTGTTGTGAAAGATCTGATACTAGCTTTGGTCAAAGGGGACGACTGTCATCCTGAGAGTGTTCCTATCTGGGGCAGGAAACCAGTGGAGCAAAGCCCCGAGAACATGCCGTGACACTTCATATTCAATCCACACACCTATAAAGAGATGAAAAACGAGCCTTGTCCAAAGCTCTTACCCCAGCACCTAGTGACAAAAATAAAACGTGAGCTTGGGACCAGGTTTCTCTGAAGCTGATTTTTTTCCTTTTTTCTTTCTTTTTTTTTTTTTTTTTGTTTTTTTTTTTGTTTTTTTGGTTTTTTTTGACTCTGCAACAGGCCTCTGGTGGTTACAGGTATTGATTGTCAGAAAGTAATCTCTTCAGGTTTGGGGGCATGCTGGATCCTGGAGTACATTCCCTCCCCTCCAAGGACAGGTCGAGCTTTTCATACTGTCCACAGTGGCTCACTTAGCAGTTGTCTAGCTTCTTTGTCTTTACTGATGTCCCTGTTTGTGGGAGGCATATAATTAAATCTCTCTTAGAAAAAAACCCCAAAAAAACAACCAAACAACCACAAACCAAAACATTGCTAGTCTTGAATTTTCTGCCAGTGCTAAAGGTTTTTTACCCCATTTTTTTAACCCTCATTTTTCTTCTATAATCATTATTTGATTCCCTCTGGCTGCCTGCTACTTATTTGTAGTAGTACCATTCATCCATTGAGACCTTTCCATCTGTCACACAGCTTTGCTTTCTCTCCCCAGAAGCTTTCTTCTCCTACTGTGCCATGCTTGATTTTTTGGGTTTAGTTGTGTGGTTTTATGCTCTTTTCAGTAATTTTAAAAATGCTTCAGTATTCAGAACAAATATAACAAGAAGGAGAAGAAAAATCCTTAGCACAAGAGCAGCTCAAACCCAACATTTTGCACAGAGGGAGGATAAGGAGATTGAGATTCCGGCTGCATTAAGGAATCAATAAATATAGCCACTGTATAATCGGTGGTAGACCCTGCTCTCTCTGAACTGTTGTTGTTGCCTTCAAAACCTTTCCAGTTTCGTGCTAGATAAATAGATGATTTCAGAAAATTTTGCATTCCCTTTACTGTACTGATTCCCTTTTGTGTATCATTTATAAAGAATATCTGAGGAAGTCCATATATACTGAGGTACAATACTGTGATTACTTAAAGGAAAGAATGCTTTAGAGGGCCAAACAGTCCCCTACCAAAGTGAAACCAGGGTTACATCTTACATTTAAAATAAAATGAGCAATTTTCATATGCAGAGGTTAGCTATTAAAAAAATGCAACACTTGTTAGAGTTTCCCAGTTGAAACATAGGCTGGGCTAGAGCCAGCAGCACAACCCTTCAGAAGGACTGGGTTTGCTCTGTGTGTCTTCAGCTGATGTATTTAATTGCTGTTGTAGTCTAAATGGGATGTTCATGATTCAGCAGTGTGTGTGGTGGGTTGGCCTTGGCTGGATGCCAGATGCCCACCAAGCTGCTCTATCATTCTCCTCCTCAGCAGAACAAGGGGGGAGAAAATAAAATGGAAAAAATCCCGCTTGTGGGTAAAGATAAAGACAGTTTAACGAAGCAACAGCAAAAGTCACTGATGTGGAAGCAAAGGAAAACAAAAGATGTTATTCTGTACTTCCCATCAGCAGGCGATGTCCGACCACGTCCCGGGAAGAAGGGCTACAGTACGTGTAGTAGTTGCTCTGGAAGACAAATGTTGTAAATAGCAAATGCCACCCCGCTCCTGCCCCCCCTTCCTCCTTTCTCTTAGTGTTATATCTGAGCAGATGTCATATGGTATGGAATATCCCTTTGGCCACTTTGGGTCAGCTGTCCTGGCTATGTCCCCTCCCAAGGTCTTGCCCACCCCAGCCTGCTGGTGAGGGGGCAATGCTGGAGACACAGCCCTGACGCCGCGCCAGCGCCGCTCAGCAGCAGCCAAAGCACCGGTGTGTTCTCACCGCCTTTCCAGCTACCAGTACAAGCGCAGCACTGTGGGGGCTGCTATGGGGCTCAGCCAGGCCCAATACAGTGTGTCAAGTGTATCTTAGTTTTTGATGTGAGCAAGACTTTTACATCTGCTCCACAGATGTACCTTGCAGTTGACTTGAAGCTCAAACCCTTTGTCTTGGAGAAGATCTCACACAATTACATACTTCAAAAGTGTATTTTGAGCCTCTCTTTATTCATTCTTTTCCTCTTATGCTTCACATTGTTGTTTCTCATGATGTTTCAAAAGTTCCTACAAGTTTGCCATCAATCTTGGGATTAGTAAAGAGCTTGTGATGTATTCTGGAAAATCCTTCTTTTAGTAGAAATATCTCCACTACTTATAGAATTACTTCTCTGGCTACATGGGAAGTACTGATAGTCTCCAAGGTAATAGAAAAGCTCTGTGTGTGTTGGGACTTGAATGGCAACCCCAGAAAGTTTCCTTTGCTACCAGCTGTTTTGTTGCACTGTTCTGAGACTGAGGTGTACGCGGGGAAATGAGAAGCTTCAGTACACACTTGTATTAGCAGATGTCTAAAAATGTAGGTATTTTGCAAAAATTCTGTTTGTAAATCGTTGCTGCTACAAAAGTAAAGGTGATTTGGACCCAGCTCTTACTTTACATGAACTTTATGGTGTTTTGCAAAGGAAAATAAACTTGTTCCTTTTCTGGGGTAATTTATGTGGGAAAAAATGAGTGAGAAGGGGGAAGGGGCAGGAATGGGAGAGAGACAAATGATTCCTTCAGTCCATCCTGACAGCTGTAAACTTTTCTGTGTTTCTCCTCAAGAATAAATGATTGAAAAATAAAAGGGGTGAAAGTGCTTTTTTTGTGTGTGGTCCCAAATTTTATGGTAGCAGTACAGGATCAGTGGGTACCTGTCATTCATTTTTGTCGTGCCTGCTTTGAGTGGGTGAAATTTCAGGAGACATTTGCCCAGGGAATCTAGCTCAGTTATTCATTGCTATTACTTTTTCTTGCAGAAATTTAAGTCTGTTGCTTCCTTTTTTACACAAAACAGACTTGGAAAATAGATTATTCTCTTCTAAACTGCAGCCAGTGCTCAAGTGCATCCTTCCATTTTCTCTGATTTGAGGTTAAACGTGGCCAGTTGCGTTAGTCTTTCCTTGCAGGCCTGGTGATTCACATGGCACTCCAGTTGGTCCACTTATCTCCAACATGAGGACTCAGAGGTACATGCAAAATTCAGATGGCACTCTCTAGGTAGATAGATAGGTAGATAGATAGACAGACAGACAGACAGATAGAAAGATAGATAGATAGGTAGGTAGGCAGATAGATAGATAGATAGATAGATATTTTCACCTGCCTTGCAAATGTTGCTAGTTTTTTTTCTTGCAGCCACATCACATTTTTTGGTATTTGTTAAGATTATACCTATTCTTAAATTTTCTACTCATTTGTGTTAACTGGAAAGCAAAGAGTAAATTTGAGTGGCAGTCTTCAAAGTGTGATGATGAAAGCAGTGGCCTTACAACTATGAAACCCAAATACAAACTAGTGGATGTGGTAGGTCAAACAAATGACCTGTCTAGTCTTCTGATTTAGTTTTAGGTAGTCCCGCAAGGAGCATGGATTAGACTTGATGATTCTTATAAGTCCCTTTCAATGCAAGATATTCTATTCTATTCTATTCTATTCTATTCTATTCTATTCTATTCTATTCTATTCTATTCTATTCTATTCTATTCTATTCTATTCTATTCTATTCTATTCTATTCTATTCTATTCTATTCTATTCTATTCTATTCTATTCTATTCTATTCTATTCTATTCTATTCTATTCTATTCTATTCTATTCTATTCTATTCTATTCTATTCTATTCTATTCTATTCTTCTATTCTATTCTATTCTATTCTATTCTATTCTATTCTATTCTATTCTATTCTATTCAATTCTAATTCTATTCTATCCTATTCTATTCTATTCTATTAAAATCCATCATGAAAAGTTAACATCAGTGGGATTTCCTACATGTATAGGAATATAATCTCATAATATAATAAAAGTCAAGAGCTTGGTGTCATTGGCTTGCTATTGGCCCTGTTCTGCAACTGGTTTATTCCACTATATGTAACCTTAATAAAATGGAGAGGACAAAGGGGTGTAGTGGTGTTGTCGCTTATCCTGGGCAATTGGTAGCACTGGATGAAGTTATTTCAGTATGCACTGGGCTCCTATTGTCTTGCCAAGAATAGAAAAAAATCTAAGTGAAGTCTGCACACAGAATACCTGAACAAATTTATTATTTTTCTTCATACAGAACTTAACAATTCTAAATCTACACTAATAGCTGAAAGTGACCCAAATGATGACAGAGATTCTCAGGGAGAAGTCTGGACACAAGAAGGACTCTATCTTCAAGGGTATGATCAAGTAGGTTTTTTTCATGGGCCAATTTTTTCTAAGTTATTATTTTTCAGTAGAGGTGCACAAAATCCTTTGCGTATAGTACTAACTTTTTTTAAAAAAAATCTAATTCTGCCTTTGTGGATAGTACTTTTCTCCTCCTTCTCCTACAATAAACTGAATGGCTTTACCTATTAATAGAATATTTTGTTTTAAAGCCTGTTTTTCTCTTCCTTCCTCCTTCATGCCATCACTTTAAGACTTCAGAGCCATAGACCAGAGTGCTTATATTAAATGAATATATTTGACAGGAGTTAAGTCTTTTGGGCATTGCGATAGGTTTTCCTAATCTTGGCATGTGAAGACTGAGACTGTTCTTTGACACCAGCAGCAGAGGATGTGAGCACAGACACTTTCAGGGCATCAGAAGTGTCAGCATAAGGAAAAATCAGCAAAAGTAGACAGTGTTGAGGTAATTTTCCCACACCATGCCATGAATTTAGCCAACTCCTGCTCCTGTGAATTCTGGGCTGACAGAGTTTCCTGCTTTGTTGCTAAATATCACATAAAGTGTTCTGTCAGCATCAAGACTTGTTCAGTCCCCTTATGTAGTAAAATAAAAATATAATCCTTATGCCCATGTTTGAAATTTGAGCATAAGTTAAAGAAAAAAAAAAAAAAAAGAGCAAACCTTTTCAACAGGCCAAGACTGCATTTTGGAGGTTCATTTTTCAGAACATCATGTAGTCAATGCTGTCGAGAAGAGCTGAAGGCAAAAGATATGTAGGGCACAAGTACTAAAATTTGAAAATCTTATTCCCATTAAAATGCATGGGATTTCTGCCAGTTGCCATAGACATCAGTGGCAGCAACATCCTGCTATTTTTTTCTGTTTTTACTTTCTGCTTTCCTCATCTTTTTATTTATTTTTGAATCCTGAGAAAACGAAGTAAAACATACGCTACTAGAACAGTTTCCATGGTTTATGTCCCAGATCTCCTAATGTTATTAGGGTTATAATTATTTACTTATGCTCCAAATTTTATAGTGATGATTAGAGCTTACAGTCAGGAAAATCCTAGTTACAGTTAGGTTATAGACAGCTGATCTCATGAGTAATGATAAATGTGGTTATTGCTGCGAGTTTTTCTGCATCCAGCTGGGTTTTTGCTAAGGTACTTAAGGGCAAAAGTGTTTGAAAGTCTGGGCTCTCTTTTTGTGTGAAACAAACATTGACAAGAAAGTGAAAGCTCTGAAGCACCAAAGAAAGATTGTAATTTTAGCATGAGTTTGAAAAGGAATATTTCTGCACCTGAGAAGCTTGACATGTATGCATTATTGGGGAAGTATGGCTGCCTTACATTTGTTTGCACAGAGTCATGTCTTCTCTATTTCTTCATCTATTTTGAACTTCTAACATATTTTTAAGTCATATTTTGCATGTCATCTGGATGCAATATTGTTGCTCAGCTGTGCACCGTGGTCATCCCTATGAAGTACACCTTGAAGTGAAGAGACCCACTACACAGATGCAAATGCCTGAGAGTAGAAGCTAGAAGCAGCAAAGGGATGCAGAGTCGGTTTTTGAAGATATTTCACACCCACCCACCCCCCGGCCCCTTTTATGTCCCCAGTAAATGTCTCTGAGTCAGAATTGCTGCTGCTTCTTTGCATGCTTCAGCAGCAGAGATGTAGAGAGGTTGTCATCCACCCTTCATCCCAGCCACTGCCTGTGGGACTGCCCAGAAGGTTCCTCTCTGCCAGGGTTTGTCACTGCTGCTTGCCGAGAGCAAAAGGTGGGCCCTGGGCCTGGGAATCCAGATATCAGCAATAACCTCGCTGGCTCCCTGGGAACTTCTGGCTGGCTATTTCTATAAATATATCTCTATTTCTGCAGCACCCTGCTCAGGAAAAATGTTGGCTGAAATGTGTCAAGAAACACAAAGACCTTGATTGCACTCAAAGCAGTAAAACTTCCAGCATTAGGAATGACTATCCAGTACGGAGAGAAGCTGCTTAGTGTATTTTTCCCAGGTGTCTGACCATTGCCTAGAGATCAATCTTTGACACTTGGATTTGTCAGAGTAAAGGATGTCCTCCTGTAAGGAAAGGGGGATCCCGAGTTTCTCCTTTCACTCCTCTTTCAGTCAATGCTGTTCTGCAACTCCCATGTAAGTAGATTCATTTCAACTCAAAATGTGATATAGCTTCTTTCCCTTTAGGTGATAATACTTCTATGTTACAAGAAAAAAAAAAAAAGGCTTTTAAAAAATATCTTCTCATCCTTCTGACCTCTAATATAAATGTCATGCTTTTTCTTAGTATTGTGTCATGCTTTTTCTCAGTATTGTAGTTAAAAAAAGGGGTCAAATGGTTTTATTGTGTGGATTGATTAAAAAAAACCAAGAAACCTAGATAACTTATTCCTGGAAAACATGGTTTCCTGAAAGTACAACATTTTTCTTCACCTCATAAATATTATACAGGATCAACACTTGGAAGTAAATAAAATGTAATTACTATTGATGCTTTCTACAATGTTTAGCATCTTTAAATGATAATCCAGGCTTAAATCTTTGTATAAACTAGACTGAGTAATTTTACCTTAATTAGTGTGTCTTTTGTTTGTGTAACAACCTATGCTGAATTTTTTTAAAGCAAGTTAAATATACTGAGTAAAACAAGCTGCAAGCACACAAGTTTAAGAATGATTAACCTAGCCCTTGCAGTGCTTTTCTAATTTTTTCTGTATGGAAAGATCGGTAGAGAAGTCTGGTGAGATCAGACCTGAACGGTAGGTTACTCTAGGATGTGTGGAAAACCATGAACCGTGTTGTTGTCCTTTCTCATGGTACCATTTCTAATGGAATAAAAGAATACCTTAAGCTTCTCTGCTTGTAATGCAATCAGTTTTAAGACAGCTTTTTCAAGTTAGAGCAAGAAATGACTTGACGATTTCCCCCATCCAGCCTCCCCCTGCCCCTTGTAGTTGTGGGGGTTTGTTGAGTTTTTTGGGGTGGTTTTTTTGGTTGGGTGTTTTTTTTTTTTTTTGGTTTGGTTAATTTTGGTTTTTGCCGCTGGTAAAACTGTAACTAGGTTTTTGGGGAAAGTACAGCATCCAGCGCTTCCCAATGCCTTTCCCTGAAGTATTTCTTTTGTCTGTCTCTATTACACCCATGTGCAGTGACACAATGTTTCTGCACAGTGGGAGCTTGCAATCTCTGAAGAGGCTTTCCAGCATTGCATTTTAGACTTAAATCATTACAATCTTCAATAGCTACTTGGATTTGAAAAACTAGCACATTATTATTCTCTGGACTGTCTGGATGTAAAAAGAGGCTATTTTCTTGCTTCCTTTTACTTATTTATGTCCCTGGGTACACATTGCCCTTACACCTAACTTTAGTTTGTTTGTATCTCAATCGGAGCTGCAATTCAGCTGTCTTGTGCTGTTTGTGTTTTTCTTTCATGTAGGGTTTTACATTATAAATGAGAACCCTTTGTCAGAGAGATTTATATTTTGGTTATACTTAATGCTTTTGAGTCACACATCCTTTTTTGCATGTGTAATTATCATAGTTATTATTACCACTAACATAGTGCAGCATATTGTACGGTAAGTTACAATAAATGTTATGATGTGTAGCATAACAGATGTTTGATAATGTGTCTATGATTTTTAAATGCCAACAAGTTGCATAGTTTCATAGGGCATTCAAGTGATCTCATCTGATATCCTGTAAACCACATGCTGTATCCGTTGTATCCGTTGCATGAGTAAAACACTATCCTGAGTTCAGGGACTTTGGTTAGGTTAATTTCTCATGGGACACAACTGCTGTTTCCTCTGGAGAGAGGAGGAGCGATCAGGATGCTGCCAGCACCTGAGGACTCTATGTCTTGAGTGGAAACAAATTCAGAAAGACTTGCCCAGATGATCCTGGCTCTGCTCTGCAGCCCTCCCTGCAGAAAAATGGCTTCAGACTCATCCTGAACGGACCAGAATGGAAACTCCTCTCTAACCCTAAGCTTGGTTCATGTCTGACCCTGGACGTGTGAGCAAGTGATGGTCAAGCTTTTAAGAAAGTTAAGGGAATCAAAAAGACAGTCACACATTATCACAGAGAACATGCATTTCAGCCTTGTGCATTTTGTGTAACAATTAAAACTTCTTCTACCCTTCCCGCCTCCCCCCCCTTCAATTTCCTTTTTGATTTTTAAAGGGTATAACCCAAATAAACATTAAAGAGTCATAGTATAGACATTTCTAAAATAGACAAAGTAGAAAGTTCCATTTATGTGGACTGCTATTCTGCCCATGTAGCAAGGCAAGCACCCATATAGGCCAGCGACTACAGTCTTTGGTCTGGTAATGCATACAGTGATCTTCTCTTACAGGATCAGTTTCTGTCATTCCATTGCATGGTTGCAGCTGTTGGAAGACCTGCACAAGAAAAGTTATGTAGCCTTTCTGGGGGCAGCCTTTAGCTCAACACTGAGCAAATCTCCCTCAGCCCCCAAGTTCAGTAAGCGCTTTGCGAGATTAAAGCAAAGGTATTGCATGTAGGACCGGGAGCACAGTTTTGTCCAGTCTCCTCCATGACAGTTCCCTGTTGGAGACATGACAGAGGAAAGGCTACAAAGCAGAGAGTGTCTCTGCAATGAGACTTTGCAGCACCTTTTCCAAGTGTAGCTGAGTTCCCAAGCCTTTTTCTCAGCTGTGAATAAGGAAAGATAACCAAGAGTTCTCATGGCTTACAAGCATGGATCAAACTTGTTAGCTGAGAATTGCCCAGTTTAGAAATTACTGTATTTCTCAGTGATAGTAACAACTTTGAAAGAGATACATGAGGTACCATGGTTTGTCTGCAAATACTGTAATCATCTTTAGCCAGTTTTGTATTAGTCCGACTCACAGAGGCTGTGGAGCAACCTACATGGCTCTGAATAACTGTGGGTAATTATGTTAACCGATGCTTAGGAAATTTTTGTTTTGATGGGACACTTAGCTGCACTCAAAAGAAAGAAAAAACAGGCAAAAAATCCTGCAAGTGATTTTAAAAACTGTCTAAAAGTCCTCTGTTGCCCTCATTGCCAGTGGGTGGTATAAAATATGTGGATGTAAGGAGCTATGTTATTGCTGGGCATCAATTTGATCCCTGAAAGACGGAGAGGTGTCTTGAAGCAGTGAGAAGAACCAATTATTTTATCATCTTTTGAATGACTCATGTCCAAGGAAAGAAGAACTGAGCACAGCATTTTATATGAAAATGACAAGAGTTGAGTTTTGCTCATTTTTCTATAGCACTAAGATGCCTGTTGCACTTAGTGATACGTGGCTCATTGTGTTTGTGTGGTTTTCCAAGCATTGGTCCCATCTTTAATGTTTGCATTCAGTTTGTGGCTTTTTGAAGGTGAAAAATCCCTGTCTAACCTGTTGCTAATTTAGCATAGAATAGGTGCCACTGACTGTAAGCTCCCTTTGGCATTTCAGTGCAGAAACAGATTTTAATAAGCATAAACACTGGCTTGATCTACACCAACATCTCTCTTGTTGTCTCTGGATAATATAGCAACATCTAGCAAAATATGTGCCATGCTTTCTGAACTTCTTGTAGTTACTCAGCGTTAACCTGCTGGGCACACTGGGATTCTAAGGAACCTGGACAGAGAAACAAGCTGCTGCTGAAAACAACACAGGGATCAATATCTCGTATTACTGTAGAAATCCTCCTGGGCTTAAAACCTTATTTTCTTGTGTTTGCCAGGAGCCCCAGAGAGTAACAAGGAGGGTGAATCACAACAGTTGTAGCAAATGTGTTCCAACAGAAAGTGTTCCTGGTTTCATGGATTTGAGAGTTTTTAAGGCCAGAAGGGGCTGTTGGAATGTCTTGTCAGACCTTCTATTTAGCAGAGGCCATAGGACATCCTGGTATTAATCCCTGTCATACATTCAGTAACTCTGTACAGGCAAGGCTTTACCTTTCAGAAAGGCAACCAGGCTCGATGTAACTTTTGGCAGTGTTTTTTGCTATTCTGATGGCTGATTGTCCTTACTATTATAAATGTGGGCCTTATTTTCTATTTGCTTGTCTTTCACTTCAAAAAAATCAGATCTCACAGTGCCTTTTTTTAGAATGAGGAAACTTTTGTAATTAAATTTCTGACTTTTGTGTGATTAACTTCTCTCTTAGTCTCTTTAACTCTCTCTTTAATAAGGAGAAAAATTCCTCAAGGCCTAAAATAAAAGTTAGGCATTACAAAACTTTAATGCTTCTCATAATTGTTGATCAATTTGGACATAACAATAAATCACCCAGCTTTAACTTTTCAGACTCCAAGCATATACAAGGCATGCCAAACATTCAAAGAGCTTTTAAGTAACAGTAACATGAAAAAAGTAAGATTAAAAAATATTTTTTCCTTCACAAGGCACCTTTGAGAACCAGTGTATTTTCCCCATAGAAAATACAATTTTAGAACTCGCCAAAATAAGATGCCTGCATTAGCTGAAACAGTCGTACATGCCTCAGTTACAACTAGTTCAACAACTGGATGAGAAAAAGACGTGCTAAGCAGCCCCGCGCTTAGCGGCTGATGCAGCTCCTGCTGCAGCTGGAGGGGGTGCTCCGTTCACTGCACCAGGGCTTAGATCAGGACTTTGCTGAACGGTGGGACTGTTCTTTGCAAAGACGATATATTTAAATATGAAAAGTAATGAAGTAAGCATGGTGACTTGTGGTTTAGTTGGAATCTAATTTTCATAGCTTTTTTAAAAATTAGAGATAGATATCTCTATTGTAAGTATAGAAATATATAAAAGTAAAATACAGGTAAAGAAGATGGCTGCATAAATTAAACTGCATCTGCTGAAGTTATTAACATCACAAAGCTACACGTTAGGGGTGAAATCCTGACCTTACTGAAGTCAAAGAGATGTGCCGCCTTTAGCAATGTAAGATTTTCTTCTCGATTTGAATTAGGTAAACCAAATTTTTCTTTTACTCAGTTCAAGAGCATAAATGTAGTTGAAAATATAAACTTAAGGCAGAAAAATGACTTGTTATCATAGATATGCAGGGGAAGGGAGCAGGGAAAGAGAGAAATAGAATTCCATTTTGGTTCCGTTGAATTATGTGTGAGGGCAGGGAACCACTGTGTCATCTCAGATAGGCAAAAATATTCTCACCATTTTAAAAATGCATCATGTTCAAGGATGGGAACAAGTAGGAAGGGGCCTCAAAATCCACTTCAGGTTACTTACTAAATTGTTTTCAGGATATAAGACATTAAGAAAACCTGCTGTCTATCAGCATGCCATGACCACAGACAGTGTTAGCTAGCATGTTTACTGGTGATAATCGCCAGTAAATCCAAGTGTGGATCTCTGCAGTGCTGGAGAGGGATGTGACTATATCATCCTCATTTCTGTATGGATTTTGACTAGACATTTAAGGATATAACTTAGTGCAGGAGAAAATCTTAAATGCTGAGAGTCGGAGAGTTCTGAATGCCTATCCTCATTAAGGGGAAAGAGCTCTCAAAACCTTTCCTGGATTTTTTTCCTCGTAAGGAATTATAGGTGGGGTTTTCAACTTGGCATTTTAAATGGTAAGTTAGATATTTAGAACTGGCATCCTAAACAATTATGTAGTGTCCTAAATGCTCTTTCATTTACCTTCTTTTGTTATGTAGGAAGGAAAAAGGGAAACACTAACAGGGTACTTCAGCCATATATGCTGAGAATTTTTCCGAACAGCAGAAACCATTTGCTTTCAGAGGTATGGATAATTTCCCAGTGCATCACCATTAATGCCTCTGTTTATCTCACTTTATCATAACTTGGAATATGAAGTAACTTCTAATAATTTCACTTTTAGCTTAGCACTGCAGAATCTATTATTCCAGGGCTGGAATCACATGCCATCTCAAACCCCAGCCAGTGCTGTGTAAGTGCTTTGAATGATGACAAATCAAGAGAAAGTGGGGCTGAATGCATAATTACTATAACATGCAGTTAAATTGGTTGATAAAGCTATGGACACACAATTAAAAAAACATGCCTGATAAAAGAGGTTTTTTAAATAGATGGGAATGAACTATAACTAGTTACAAAGGCTTGTGAACTTCCTTTCTCTTCCCGAATGTCACTGCCTCAGATTGCCTTGGCAGCCTCATGTATAGTGTTTGCTTCATGCATAATGATTTCCCTTATTCCCCCCTTCCTTGAACGGTTTTGCCTTTTCGACTAGTTACTGTTACCACCATTTAATAAGAAGGCTTTCCTTGGCTTTCTAATCGAAAACTTGCTTTTATCTTTCTTCATAAAAGAATTGAAATGGCTTCTCTCAGGTTTCTGTAGCCTCTGGGGAGATAAGGACCCTGCGGTTAACAGGATGAGAGATTTTTGTTTAGAAATTTTTATTTAGACAATGAAAAATGACCTCTGTAAACTCAAAGCGATCTTATTTTGGGGCTTTAGGCTTCTGGCAGATAAATCAATTGGGCCCTTGGGACAGCAAAGGAAAAACCTTTGCAGTAACTATGTCAGGACAACGCAATAGATTTGTTGTGAGGATGCAGTTGTGTTGAAGGTAGAATGCACTTAAAAATAAATATCATTTTATTTTCTATAAAATATTCAGGATTTGGATAGTAAGCTCTTCAGCTGCCACAGGAAAATATTTTTTTGTTTGATATAAACTTGAGAAAAAGATGATTTCTTCTGCGAAGGAGGAACTGAAGGGGGGTGAGTTGGGGGAATACAAAAGAAAGATGTTTTAACAATTAAATATTCAACTTCAGGATAAAACACTTCTGAAATTTTATTTTCTCTACTAATCTTTTAAAACAGCCCCCCTTTTCATCAATATGAAAGCTTCCTTTCTGAATACAAGGGCTTAATTCTGCTCTTCCCCCCCACCCCCACCCCTAATGATTTAATTATTGCCTAGCTAAAGCTATGGCTTCAACAGAATATCACAACAGTTTTCACACCTATGTGTAACCCTAAAGAACTTTTCAGATCTTCACAGCATGAACTTGCACTACATATTTGCTCTGAAGAACAAGTGTAGCATTTTTCTGCGTGTTCTCTACCTGCTTCATGCAGAGTGCAGCTACAGAGTGAAAAGTTATGCAGACATAAATTGCAAATTTGACAAGGAAGCAAATGAGGAGACAGATGCTTAACTAACACGTACTGATGTGCAATTGTCAGTGAGTTGGTGGGTGTTGAATAATGTAGTTAAGATGCGTCAATGAAGCCTTATTTCATCTAAAATAAAAACTAATGTAAATAGAATTGCAGAGTGATAGAGTAACGAAAAGCAGATAAATGGTTGTGAAGCTATCGCCACCTTGTTGATTGCTGACATTTGTTTGTTCAAAACACCCACCCTTGGAAGTGGGCTCTCAAGCTGCTGGAGAGAAGCAAGGTCTGTGAGGAGGGTGTGTCATGAGTCTGGTTTCACATTAGAAGGCAGCTGAGTTTGGCTAGGTGGAAAATTCTGTCGGGCGTTTGGTAGTGTTAAATGCCACCAAACTCTTCATTACGGTTTATTTGGTTAAGAAAGACATGATGCAAGAGGAGAATGAGTTTGCAAGTTTACTGGTTCTGTGTTACATGAGTGGGTTGGGATTTACATCCTACCTACCTAGAGCTGCTATTTCATTTAGTTTCTGTTCAAAAGGACCCGGTTTCCCATTTCTCTCTCTCCCTTTTTTTATTTGTTTTTTATTTTTTTTTCCTGGAACAAGACAGCTTTAGATAAAAATGTAAGACATTAACCCAAGTAACTTTTACACCTTAACACTGCCATATGACTATTTAGCTGTCAGCTCCTTGCAGGTTTTTTCAGAACATAAAGTTAGCCACAGAGCATAACTTACCTGGATTCAGCAGTACCTTCAGCTGCATGAGTAACACTGGTGTCTTCTATATTTCATTATCCCTGGGGTAGTGAGATGTATGTTGGTAATGATGGTATGAAATAATTTATCAAAATTATAATGATCAGCATAACTGAAGGATACTCGGGTATTTACTGTGAAACAGTAAGCATGATCTCTTTGCAGTGAATGAAACTTGATATGAAGCAGAGCTCCAGAAAAACTGGACTCAAAAGATATTCCTGAAAAGGTCTTTTATAGATTTTTAAATGCAAATGTTCCAATTATTGATGGATCAATTTTAATTTTGCTATTATGTGAGGGGAGAAAGTCTTTTGGGTAATGTTTCCATTTTTATCAAGTTTGCAAATATTAGCATTAAGATTCACACAAAAATACACTTTTAAACAGAAGAATCTTTTTCGAAAACCTGGAAATGCAGTTAAAGACAGCCAAAATACATTAATTCTGGTCTAGCTGATGTTCATCATGAAGATCTACCTTACAAGATACAGAAATTCTGGAGGAGTTTGCTTCTGCAATTTTATTTTCAGCTTTGCCTAGGAAACCAAGGGCAAAAGCATATCCTTTTTGATGTTTAAATGTATGTTTATGATACCAAAGAGCTGGTCGTAGTCACTTTGTGTGCAGGAGACTCACATTTGAGGCTAGTAGTCCGTGGTTTATTCTGCTGCTTGAACGCCACTGATTTCTGCTCTGTAATCTTAAGGCATTTTGTGAACATTCAAGAATTTAGCCTTACAGCCTTAAAACAGAGGCAGACCGCAGTTTTGTTGGCAATGTGGTGGTCAGTATTGGTCCCTGAGACACTTTTGGGTTGTGAACAGTTCAGGTATGGTTCCCATGCTGGGGTTATGCTGCAGGAGGTGCAGTTAGGCTCTCCTCACATAAAACATCACTGGAAAATCAAATCTGTGGCAAGATGTGAAAGCAAACCAGGAAAGACCACTGGGATTAATGGTGTTGGTAACTTGGACACATATTGCACATCCAGCTCAGTCTTCACTGTTTAGTGTGGCATTTTTCCTTTGCTTCCTCTTCCTTTTCTCCTCTGAGATATGTGTGTGAATTTACTGTAGGATTTGATGCAGGTTTGCTGGTCTTTTTAAAGTCACTGATTTCCTTTCATACTTCATAATTATGAAATTTATGTTCCCTTACTCTTTCTGAGTGCTTTTTCATGGTCCAGAATTCCACCTTTGAAGGCATCATGTTGATAAATACAGTAGCTAAGGTTGACAGCAGAAAGGAATTCCTGTGCTTGTTGATTAGAATCTGAAAAGTCCTTCTACATTTCATGAGTCTGTAATGTTATTTATCTTGTGTGCTATAGCTGGTGGAGTCCCAGTGTAAAGAGCTGGAGACATCTGGGTCCATCCTGCTGGACAATCTGTGTCTTTAGTTTCCCTTCCAGGAGAATTGGCTAACATGCTGCAGCCGAAAAACAGTGTTTGTGCTAACACATAAGGCTAAATTGGTGTTAAAGAAGTTCAGGCTTAACTGCATGCAGGTCTAGCACAGATCAGTGTGGGCCACAGCCTGAGAGGTTCTTTTCCACTAAACCTTCTTGCCAACACACTCACTTTAATGCCTCTTTGCAACACAAGGAAAATGCTGAGGAATGCTGGTAATAAAGCTCTTCAATACCAAGGAGGTCATTCTGCAAAGCCGCCATCATCTGTTTCTGAGTTTTGAACTAAGAACTAAAGAAAATTTGGTAGATGACTTTTCTTTTCCATGAGTGCTGTGTAACTTTAATGGCTACTGGGAAAATGCTTTCTAAGGAGTCTTGGTCCTGAAAAACACCATAGTGGACTGTAACATATAAGGCAGCAAATAATTTCCTTTCTAAATTTTTCTGCATAAACTGTGCATGCTTTAATTAGAAAGAAAGAATTTGTCTATGTGAACATTTGACTTTCTCATGAAATCTCAGATTTGTCTGAACTGGGCCCTCACGCTGGTTCATGTCCACATAACTCATCCTTTACAGTCATAGAGTGATGTGACACAGGTAATAGAAAGTGATGCATCGCCTGAATTTAAAGGAACACGGACTATTTCAGGATCGTCTGTGCAGTATGAGATCTGTATCACATTTGAAACAAAGCTAACCAAGCAGACAGAGCAGTAAGATATCGATAGCATCCATTAATCAGTATATACTATGCTGTTGCTTGTTTCTATTTTTTTTTTCTTTTCTCTGTGTGTTTACTATCTAGCGTTATTTGTTTGATGCCTTTTGAAGCTGAGACAAATACACAAGGTTACTTGGGAAACCATTTACAAATCTTTTATCCTCTCTGTTTTTATTTCTAAGCAAGAAATCATACTTTTCTAACCCCAAATACCCCACCAGAGTTCTAGATCATCAGTATGTCTACATAAGCTTATATCTGTTAAAATAGGAAGGAGTTCCTGTTGTACTTTGTGGTTTAAATGTTCTTCCCGTAGATGTGTACCTGTACTTTCATGCCTTTCCATATGACAGGATCTAATGACTGGAGTGCCCACACCGGAACATTCCTACAAAACCTACCTTATCATTAATTATAGCAGGTAGTGAAATTTGTTTAAATTTCCTTATATATTAGTGAAATTATTGGAATCCCAGATTCAAGTTTGCACAGAAGCAACATAGCTTTTCATTATTGAAAGGCCACTATGCTTTGCTGCAATGTATATTTTGATAAGATCTTTAAAACTGAGAGTTTTTTACAATCTGTATGCTTCTGAGGACTTGAAGATGCACTTTATGCAAGGAAAAGGTTTTGTCTTACTGTCCACAGTCTTTCCCTCTGCAACCTACTTGAGAAGATGGACAGAAACTCCAGACATCCATCATTTGTCTTTTGAAAAACAGCCATTAATGTGTTTTTTCTGTGTGCTTCCCTCCAACACCCAACAGCTTACTTTGGCTTTGTGTCAACTTGTCATTTATCTCTGTTTAATCCAAGTCTAGTTGTGCTATATCCCGTATACTAGGAATATCAGTAGAAAGACTGTCTTCAGTTATGATGGTTTTGGTACAGAACACTACAGTAGACATACAAGTGCGGTATTTTAAAATAAATACGTAGAGCCAGCTTTTTATTTTGACTTTGATTAAATTGTAAGCCTTTTGTTAGAAATACCATGCAGGAGAAAACTTTTCTGATGCTTTACAAAAAAGTTTTTCAAAACATGTATGTTTTTTAAAAATATATTTTTCTTGTATCATATTCCCTCCTTTTAGAAATTTCACATGTACCTTCTATCACCCCTCTCTTGGTATGGTATGTGTTTTGAAAGATTTTTCTAGGAGAGGAGTCCTTATTAGGAGTATCCTAACGTCAATCTTTTACATGTTGCTTCCATATTTGGACTATTCAGGTTGTCCAAAGTCAAGATATGAATGAGGCAATCATCAGCACAGTTTGTTTAAAAGAGCAGAACTTTTTTTAAAGTTGTCAAAATGTTATGTATTAAAGACTGGTTAAGAACCTTTCTGCTGAGATTATAGGAACAGAGAGCACAGTCCTTCACTTAGCACAAATTATGCATTTATCAAACAAGCAAACGGGTTGCGTAACTTTAAAAAGGCTTTCATAGCAGTGTATTTCATATTTCCTTAAAAAAAAAGTAATGCTACTTTCTCCATAGCATTGCTGTGACATTGTGTATGATACAAAGTTTTAAAGCCAGACACTTTATAGCGATGAGAACTTCAGAAGCAAAGCCTGCTGAAACCATCTGAACTGCTTCAAAAAGAGCATCCTCCTCTCAGGGATCAGCTATTTTTCTCAGGTTTGAAATTCTAACCTGGTAAATAGCATCAACAGGGGACTTTTCCCCCAACTCTTTTGGAGAACCCCACAGATATGAATATCTTCAAAGGAGGATCTGTTAAAAAATGTAACAGTCTTCAAAGGGGAAACACCACCCTCAGCAATCTGAAGTTCTTTAAAGTGGGAGCCCACCAGCACTATGAATCCTCAGAGGACTAACTCCCAGAGCACTGTGAAAATTTGTAAGAGAACAAGCCCTCTCTCCTGAATACCCAGTAGGCTATTATTTTCCTTTAAAAGGACTCTTACATGTGTACATTTATAATTACAGAAAGGGGTCTTATTTAACCAGAGCCCTGTAGAACTCTCTTACTTTTAAAAACAAATATTGATAAAAAGAAAAGAATGACAGAGGAAAACAATTTGACTTTTCTATTTTCTTTTTTCTTCTTTTATTTATAACCAATCTCAATATAATACACCAATAACACTTGGCTTTTGTAGCTCTTTTGATCTCTGGAACTCAAAGTATTCTTCGAGAGTTGTGATGAAAAATTCTCCAAGCACAGTTATTCACTTATACTCCTGGTTAGCTGGGAGTCCAAATACTCTATCAGGAAGCACATTTATGTCTTTTGTACCATAGCTGGGCATGTTTTTTCAAGCAGTACTTTCTGTAATAAATATTCAGGGTTTTGGTTTCTTCCCCCGCCCCAGCCCCACCCCCCCCCACCCCCCCACCCCCCCACCCTTATATGGTGGCATTTTGTTAGGTAGGAATAGCTAATGCAGACATTAATGTCATTATCTTTTGTATATCTATTATACATAGATATTATCTTTTGTATACCTATTATACATAGATATTTATATAATAGATATATAAATATCTATTATTGCCAGACTCACCTTCCCTGCACGCCATGGATGCCCAGGGAATCTGGGTGATGAGGTCAGCTGCTGTGCTGGCCAGGAGGGAGGGATGCTGAGGTGACTTGGGCTACTCAAGAGCACCCTTAGGTACCTTTCTTGATAGGAATGCAAGCATGTCCTTCAAGCAGGATTGAATTTATCATGGGTTCTTGGGAAGCAGAAAAGCCCTGTTTTGCTGAGAGGAGAATGGTTTGCCTGACAGTATCTGTAGTCAGTTGTTCTGAGTCCCAAATGAGAAGGGTGGGGTTTTTTTTTTCAGGCTTTTGTCTCGTCGGTCAATAATAAAATCATGAAGGAAAAAATTCTTCCTGACTCCAGAGGCTGTGAATGTATATCTTGAACACTGATATTTATTAATAAAATACCTGACTTGTTGAAGAAATGATAAGAATATCTTAACTTTACCTGTAGAAGAAAAAATATCATGCTCTATTCATGTATTTATTAGCTTCTTTTCTTTCACAATGCTGTATGATTTATGGTTTCGAACGCAACTGTGAAATCTGAACCTTTAGTATCTTGCATTTAGTGATGTTTGATGGCTTGATTTTCTGCTTCTAAACCGATCCAAAAATGTGAGCCAAGAATATGATCCTGATAGTAGCCTCATCTTTCACCATACAAACAAAAAAAAAAAATCTTTCACAGTAAATGATAAATATCTTTACACTTCTTTGATGGTAGAATAGTCTGATATTTATCTTTTTTTCCTTACTAAAAATAGTATCTTCTGTTTGGAAGTTACTCAGATGTAGCTGGTGGGTGATGTTTGGGTCTGATACCAATACACACATTTATCCCATTCATCAGACTAACAATTTTGCTGTGAAGCACTGATAGTTGTGGCAGTGTGTATATCCAGCAGCACCACGGGGTAAATCCACTTGCAAGTGGATGTGAGGGAAAGAAGTAAACAGGCAAGTCAAAGGATACTTTAATAGCTCTGGGCAGGCTGCACTGAGTCTTTAGCTTGTTGGAGGAATTTTTTTTTCTATTATGAGATCTAACAGTTAGTCCCTCCATCCAGATGTGACAATCTTTTACTAAACATTTTTGTTAACATTTAGACCAGGTGGGAGAATTTGATAAAAGAGGGATAACTATGTTCAGAGCATACTTTCCACTGCTATAAAGCTCCCATGGAGTCTCATTGAAGCATAGCCCTACAGATGAGTCCGGATCTCAGAAATGTCAATGTAGACACTAATGTAATTAGTGCTTCTGCTCTGCAAAATCTGGTTTGGGGTGTGAAGCCTAAGAAAAAGCAGAGAATTATCAGTAGTATATCTGAATCTCTCCTTTAAAAAAGAGTTTAAATTACTTGCTGAAAACATTTTTTCTCTGCATCCTGCTGAAGCAAACTCTTTATCCCAAAATACAGCACATTCATCATAAGAAACCAGAATTTAAATGTATAGTAAGAAACAGCTATATTAATTTTTACTGTAATTATGTTGCATTCAATGGAGTTACGTCAGAGACAAACACAATGCGGTTATTCACAGGAGCTGAGAAGAATGTTTTTTCCGATGAATTTTACCTAGTCTTCATAATGCAAAATTTGCAACACTACTGGCAGAGGAGAATGATGCAGAAAATGGCTGTAATACCTGTATTTTCCTACTTCTGTGTTAACTGCTTATAGTGTAGCAGCCTTAAACAATAGTTGTGAACAGTAGAGCATTTCTCAGTTTCCAAAAAAAAAAAGCCATCACCTTTAAAAAATGAAATATTTGAGGCACACTCTAATGTTCAAGCCCAAAAGGAAAATAAGAAGACTCTAAGTTTCCTGAATCCCGTCCCAATTATATTTCATTTAATAACACTCAGTGAAATATCTGGTGGCAGGGGAAATGAAACTACATGATTTTATGGGATCATTCATCAAGAACTAATTGAAGCTTTCATACAGTTTAGTGCTGATAAAACACTGTAACAATAAACAATAACAAAATTCACCACAGAAGGATTTGTTTTGCCGTGAGGAAAATGGTTCAGTTTCATCCTGGGGATTCCTGGTTAAAAGAGTCTCCAATTTAAAAAGGGATAAGCACAGGCTCCTGTGCATAATGACAGAGTGGGAGCTGTGGCAAATGTATTAGTATTGCTCCAGTGGAGCTATTCTCATTGTAAGTATTTGCTATTGTGTGTGGCTGAGACAGGATGCATAACGACCAATAGGATTTTTTAAAGTTTCATTTTTTTTTTAGCAGTTCCCATGTAGTTTTATGGAAAGTAAATTACAGCTACAGCACAAGCAACTGAAGTTCTGATTTAAAATTTACTAACTAATCTTAGATTTATTGACTGCATAAAAATTGTTCTTTTTTCCTATATTTCTTCACGGAATCAGGCTAATCTTACAATGATAGTTCTTAAACAGATGCTAGCATGATGTCTTGTCAATATTTAAACTGTTGAGATAAATCATGTTCTCCCTTTATTTCTGATATGTTTTCTCTGTCCAGAACATTCTGGCAGTCCAGAAACACAACAAAGAATATCAATAATATATTACTTTTGATTTGAAGAATAAATAAAATCTTTCGTTGATCTGCATTAGGAACCCAGGGAGACTCCTAGGAAGGTGGCTCTGTAGTTCAGTGGTTCCAGACCTCACTATGCCACCTTCCAACTTGACCAAATCACTTCAGTTCTTGTCTTCTCCTCCTTCTGCCCTCTTGAAGTGCAAATCCTTCTGGGATCGGAAAGTTTCATGCCACCTGTTTGTACAAATGCTGTCCAGTGAACCTCTTTTGTCAGCTATAGCTTCTGGAAGTACCATAAAGCAAAATTAAACTAATTAATAACACTAATGTGGCATGATACTAGATGCATGATTTTATCCTAGATCATACAAGGATATATCATGCTGCACGTACTTATGTTTGTAAGAGTTGATTTTCTACTAACTTCTGCAAATTCCAAGATACTCTAACTAATTGATCTTTCTGACTGATCATACCAGAGGAGGGCACGAGAAGCAATCATATTGTGATGTCTACTTTGGTTTTGCTTATTGAAAGTGTAAAGTATATATATCCATATACACACTCCTCAAATTTTTGTAGTTGTTCTTTTCTTTTTTCTCTTAAGGCAAGTAGAAAACTTAAAATATCATGACATAAAAGTTGGAGTCTATCTTCCTCGTGTCTGCTAACCACAGACTTGATAAGGCACATTTTTTCCTCTCAGAAGATGTACAGATCCATCATCTTGAGACAGTCATTGCTATTATGCTTTATGCGATCATGCCAGCCTTTTAGCACGCCTGCATTTCTAATAGCAGCTGTAAAAACTATGAAAGGGGACTAGCTTGATCAGATTGGTGAATCCAAGGTATGGTGGTTTATACCTGATAGTGAATAACTTTGATGGACCTTCAACACTTAGGCAGGCTGGGACTGCAATTATAGCAGTGTAAATGTAACAGCATGGTTCAGATTTTGGGCAGTCAAAGACCAGAACTAATTGCATTTACCTCCATGTCCCATAGGATATGAATGTCCCCAAAATTTGGAAATATTTCACATGAACTTGAATCAGACACGATATATACACGAAATGAACACGTGAGGACATGATATAGGAGCGGCTGACCAATCTTTATTTAACGGTAAATGCCTTTAAGTTGCTGGTATGCAGAGCCTGGATAAACCCTGAGCTTTCAGAGTGTTACATATCATCAAATAATACTTTTCTAGATAAGTTGAACTGATATTTCTCAGGATGGTGCTACATGTTCTGCATTTAATTTACCCCAATAGAGTTTATTAAAATAATCTGGTATTTCACGTTACAGTGATAGAAAGAAGCTGTAATGTATGGATATCACTGTTTTCTCTGGGTATATAATTAAGCAAAAGGTTGCTTTCAGCAGACAGACGAAAGCTAGATGATATCTTTCAGATTGCCTTTTACAATTATTTTGAGGTTTCTGAATGGTCACATATTACATGAATTTTCTTCCTTTTGCACTTCTACTGTCTCATTAATTTTTACTTTTCCTCTTCATCTTTCAGTGCCTCTCTTCTTCTTCTTTCCATACCTTCTGTATAAATACTGCCATCTTGGTCAGCACAGGCCAAAAAACCATAAAACATGGAACAGATACTCAAGGGGAGAGCTGCACCAAATCCAGACACCATCAGCTGAGCACAGAAAGGATGCAGTATTTTGCATCACATCTGGCGATACTGGTGTTCCAGCTGCCTGAGAGATGACACTTACCTCTTCCATTACCTACACTTAAAGAAAGTAAAAATGGAACTAGCAGATGTGACAGCCAGAGCTATACCCATCCTTTCCTGTTCCACATTACACAGCTGTGCCCTTTTAGGGGCACAATCTTCAAAGCAGGGAATACAAATTACTGTGATGATCTGCTACAGGAACTTTAGCTGGCAAATTTTGTGTACATCTTGTTGCTTAGCTGAAGTAGGCTTTACCCAAACTTAAAAAAGTATATATATTTGAGGAAAATTGTATATATCATTTCAGTATAGCATTCATATGCATAGCAAATGGAACTTTTTCTAGATTTCAGTGGCACGATTCCTGTCATCTGATTCCCAGAGACAACCCATTCTTTATGAAAAGAGCACGTACAAGCCATCAAGACTTTTCAAAAGCCAGGTACTGCATATTTCTTGATCAGTATGTGCACTGACATTTTTACTTTTAAATCTATATGATTAACTATATTTATTGAACTATCATCTAATTTTGGTTTAGTGCAAGAACTTAACCTTTGATTTTTCAGAATTTCCAGCGTTTTCACTGGTTTGTAGGCTGGTTTTCAATTTTCCTGGAAATGTGAGAAGTTAGGAGATAAAAAACAGAGGAAGTTTGACCTCTGCCTTGTATTATTTTCATAGTCTGCTGTCTTTTCTTTTTTTTTTGGTGGTTGTTTATTGACTCAAAATAGGAAATACATAAAAAAAATTAAAAGTGGTGTGAAGGCCTATGATCAGAATCAATATTTTCTATCCAGTGGCTATTGCTGAATGCTGCCATTGAATTTTCACTAGTAGGATAAGCATTCTCAAATTTAAGCTTTGATTCAGAAAAATATTTAGGCATATCACTAATTCCCACTGATGCATACAGGTGCCTAATTTGCAGGATGTATTAGGACTGGCTAATTGCTCTAAATTGAACACAGGCTTAAATGCTTTGCAGAATAAACCCTTACCATTGAAATCAAACCATGGAAACAATTCAGCTCGCTGGAATCAGCCATACTTATCTATTATATAATGAATGCAAAGCTCTTTGAAGGGTAGCAGTTGCAGTGCTGATAGCAGGTACTTGAGGAATGGATGAGATCTCACCAAGACGTGTATGTATGTCTAGAATATTCTTTTATGTGAAAAATAGGATGCATTTTTATATAAATTCCTCTCATGTACAAAGCTGAAACAGAGAGAAATTGTTCTTGGTTAATTCTTGTCTATAAGTATTCATTACTTCTAGACTGGTAAATTTCTATAGGAGCAATGTGAAAAAATTATCAAGTGATATATCTTTCTATATCATCAATATTAGTTTATATTGCCTGTCATTGAAGAACTTTGAGTCATACGTGTTTGAAGTTTTGCATGTCTTGTGTGTAATAATATAAACTTTCAGTTGTTCCTAATGTGTGCTGTGTGTGCCTGACAGGATAGGCCAAGAAATTCAAAGATGCTGTTTACTAGTACCCAAATTCAGCTTGGTAACTTTAAATTTCCTAAGTTCTTCTGAGTGACTTTTTCAAGTGACTGATATTTCACAAGAAAAGAACAGTACTTCTTATATATTGTTTTTCTTTATGTTATGTTTCTTAAGGCAAGGCAAGCTGGTAAAGAGCCTCAGAGTAACGCATGTATGCACCTTGGCAATTCTCCCATCCTTGCAAAATTCCTACATGGCTAGCTAAGCCAGCTTCAATATTTATTTTCAAGATCAGACTGTCTAAATAGGGAAAACAAGGAACAGGAACATTAAGCATAGTATTAAATTGATATCACCTAAAATATAGTGGAGTTGAGAATTAAGTGTACCTAATCTAACTTTCAGTGTCTCTATTGGCAATGTCTATATCTGAGTTCGTCACCCCAGATTCCTTCTTTAGTGGAAGGGCACATGAAAGTGCTGTTCTGACTTAAATTTAGTTATACATTTTCAGATATAACAAATTGCATATTGTAAATATCTCTGTTTAGTCATATGAAACTTATCTCTGGTATCTTAATTATCTTGTCTACTGAAAGAGCTGTCTCTGGGTAGGCACTGGTGCTGCTCTTACAGTGTTTCAGCTTTTTTTGTGTGTGTGACAGAAATAAAAGTAACATTTGAGGTGGTGGAATAACAAGCAAGTCAAAGAAAAGCCCTTGCCTTACCTGGGATCAGAATGTGTCTCGCTCTTTTGTCTGGGCTCTTTTCATAAGGGGTTGTATATGGGCTGTGCTCTTCTCATTTCAAAGATATACCAGAATGCTTAAAGACAGTAATAATAATAATAAAAAGACAGAAATAAAAGACAGAAATAAAATACTCTGTTTCAACAGTAGACAACATAAATAGGAAGACAGGACTAAATAGGCTTGCTTATTTTATCAATTGTATCACAGCTGGAGGAAACTACAGTAGATATCTGGTCCAAAAAAATCTACAGCATAATCCACAACATAAACAGAACACTTCCCTGCTCCCTGAAAGTTGCTTACAACATGCTGAAAAGTGAAAAGCATAACCAGAATATCCCAGAGGAAAAGTGAAGATCAAGAATTTCACCAAAATCTGAAGTGGTGAGGTAGTTAAAAAAAACACAGATCTTGTAAAGCAAGAGGAAAAAAAAAAGAAAAAAATAATCTGTACAGTACCTGCCATTCTGACCTGGGGAAAACAGTTCCCAATGACACAAAATCTGGCAACTGGTTTAACCCTGAGAAAGTGAGCAGGACAACAAAACACACCCCCAGCTCATCTCACTTTTACAGAGAGAGCCCACCCTGCTTTCTCCTTCTATCACAGTCAATTCCCAGGCCCCAGGAAGGCTACAAGCATTCACAGACCATAGCTAATCCACACCTTGAAGGGTCTCCATCCACATTTCTGACACCTACAAAGCCCGTCGGAAGGATTAATAACACCTAAAGGTGTTATGAAGCAACAGTTACAGGTTTACTTCAAATCTTCCCAGAGATGTCATAACATGAAGCACCCCAGACCTTCAAGCCCTACTCCTTTCTGCCTCAGCTGAGTGTTGCCATTGAGCTACAAATTACTGGAGACAGGGAGGGTAGTGCGGAAATATTGTTACATGCGTACCCCTTTTTCTGTTTGTTGCTCAGTCCTTTCCCTATTTTCAGTCTTAATTTTAACACGATCCTTGGCTCGTTAATCTGTTTGCAAGGCTACTCCAGCATTTTACCAGATAGCTAAAAAACAATCTCAGACGGAATAGTTTTAATTTCCAGTCTGAATTTATTTGTGACCAATTTGTAACCATCTAATTGTGTGCCTGCACTAAATGGGAGTTTTCCCGTTGAGTGTAATTGGATCAGGCCCCAAACCGCAAAGACAGCTGCTCTTATTACGGTGTGGAAAACAGGCAGGGTCTGGGTGTTGCTGCATAATGACAGCAGTAAATTATATTCCAAGGGCAAGATCAGAAGCTGGTGTAAATCAATACAACTCAACTGGCTTTTAAAAAGTTATATCAGTGTGCACAAGCTGCTAGTTTGGCCCAAACATTTTCTCAGTAGATTTTAAAGCTCGGCCTGCTGCATAATGCATGCTACAGAATTACTTCCAGCAGCTCTTGCACCAAGCTGAAAACGTCTGACTGAACCTGGGCTTCTGCTTTAAAAAGTCATCCAAACTTGATTTAGAGAGTGTGTATCATGGAGAATCTACCACACTCCCAGATACATTTTTCAAATGTTGACTCTCTTTATTCTTTAAATAAAACCAATCAACAGGTTTTTTTCTTCCTCACTAACACATCAGGTCCTAGCTAGTCTTCCTAACTCTTTTTTTCCTTCTGCATGTAAAAGCTTCTTCATTCAGATTTTCTCTTCTTTGTATTTACACTTCTGCAGCATTGTTGCATCTCTGTGTTGGGAAACTGAGTTGTTTAAACTTTTATTTTATTTGGTCAGTGTTTTACATTTTTCCAATTCAAGCATTTTCTAAGGCCTTTCTAGTTGTTCCAGCTCGCTACCTACACTGGTTGCTTTGCGGGCCTGATAAGCTTCTGATGCAAAAAATTACAGTCTGATATGTTTATCTAGAATTAGGAAAAATATTTGACTGTTTCCTGGGAGAGAAAATGAAAACTACCAAACAACAGCTACATTAATCTGACTATGGGTTAGTTTATAGGGAATGATATGGAGTATGGAATGGAATTACTCTATGGAACAGTCTTTGTCACTCTCTTCAAGCACATACAGAAAAGTCACTGATTTTTCTACATCAGGGGAGATTTTGAAAGGCTACACTGTTTGAAGCTAGTTCTGAAAGTCTAATAAATTTTGATTTCCCTGAAGGTAATACTAAAACTCACTAATTTCAAGTTAGAGCAAATAAAAAGCATTATTTCCTGATCAGAAAAATAATAAATATACTAGTGTGTGTGTGTGTTTTTGTAAAAGTAAGTGTCTTGGTGATTCTGTAATTAACTTCCATGCTTGATATGTCTTTGAATATGCTTTAAAGTTGGCCAGGCAGACAGTGCCCCAACCAAATGCCATCTTGGTCTTCAATAGTAATGCTGAAGAATAATAGGAAGACAGTGCAGTGGCGGTCTTTGTATATACTTTCGTTTCAAAAGGAAATTTGGCTAGAAAGGCTTTACTAGGCTGAGATTAAAAGGAACTTTTAGCCTGAGAGTACAGCTAAGATGGTAACCACAATCCAATGTATGTTTGCAGTTACAAAAGCTTCAACTTTACGAATCATTTTGGAACATATGACAGGGATAAAACCCATGAGGAGTACTAACAAAGAAATGTATTTACAGAATTAGAAATGGGAGGAAGTGTTAAAAAAGGTCAAATATGAAGAAAAACAATTAAACCAAAACATGATCAAATAGTTCATTAAAACATAATAAGCAATTAAAAAGCTTGTATTTATTTAGCACTGTGAGAATAATCTGAGTTTGAGCCCTGTCAGCTTCAATTGTCCAAATCAAGGAGGATCTGTCAAGGAGGTTCTCATCAATCTCGTATAATGACTACAGAAGCATTTAGCTGATCTGAGGCGCACAGCTGGATTTTCATCCAACCCTTTCATTTGAAATCTCTAATTTAACACTTAGAGGAAAACTCCTGCGTTGCTCTGTCAAACTTTGTCTGGATAAACATATATATTTTTTAAAGAAGAATTCTCTTGGTAAAGAAAATTTCAAAGTAAAAAGTATTACTAAAGGTATATCTGTGCAAGCTGCATTAATTTTGTAGTACTGAAAGATGTGCCCCACAGAGATGGTTTCACCAGGCCACCCTGATAACTCAGCCTTGCAGTGATATGTTGTGAGATTTAGACTGAAATTAAAGTATATCTCATGAAAGAGTAAGAAAATTAAGTTTACTCCCAAGATTGACGGGACGGTAACAAAAACCCATGGAACAATGTGAAAAACAGACAAAGATCCTGAAACCAGAAGGCATTGGGTTATTCATAACATGAACTAAAGGAGGAAGGAAGACAGAGCTGTCGATATTGTCTGTGTGCAAGATATATGGGGGATAAAAAAGAAAATTTAGGAATCGTAATACCTGACCAAAATAATGATGGATATTATGGAATATTTTCCATGATTAGAGTAAGAATGTAGTCTTGTTCAGGAAGTACAGGAAAATAGGAATTTTAGGAAATACTAGGAATAAAAGAGGGAGGACATTGCCTTGGTAGTATTGTGTAGGATATAAATATATTTAAAGTCTAAAAGGAAAGGAAATAGAATGCCATGTAAAGATCTACTAGAGACTATAGAACTAGAAAGATAAGGAAGAGGAAGAAGATCTGGGGATATTTTATATTTTTTTAAGGAAAAATTCCCAAAATTTTAATAGCATCGTTCACAGAATGGGATTATATCTCACTGGAGATTTGAACCTCCTGAGGATCTGTTGGGAAACGTGATGAGTTAACCGTGGCTGAATGACAGGTGCCCACCAAGTTACGCTATCACTCCCCTGCTCAGCAGGACAAAGGGGAGACAATAAGATGAAAAAAAACCCTTGTGGGTAAAGATAAAGGCAGTATAATAAAGCAACAGCAAAAGTCACTGATGTGGAAGGGAGGGAAAACAAAAGATGTTATTCTGTACTTCCCATCAGCAGGCGATGTCCGACCACGTCCCGGGAAGAAGGGCTACAGTACGTGTAGCGGTCGCTCCAGGAGACAAATGTCATAAATAAAAAAATGCCCCCCTTCCTCCTTTCTCTTAGTGTTATATCTGAGCAGATGTCATATGGTATGGAATATCCCTTTGGCCACTTTGGGTCAGCTGTCCTGGCTATGTCCCCTCCCAAGGTCTTGCCCACCCCAGCCTGCTGGTGAGGGGGCAATGCTGGAGACACAGCCCTGACGCCGCGCCAGCGCCGCTCAGCAGCAGCCAAAGCACCGGCGTGTTCTCACCGCCTTTCCAGCTACCAGTACAAGCGCAGCACTGTGGGGGCTGCTATGGGGAAAATTAACTCCACCTCATTCAGACCCAGTACAGGAAGAGAGTGCGGCAGGACCCTGACTGTGAGGTCATTTTTTATTGCTGAACATTTTTGATACAGAAAGTACAGAAAACAACAAGAAAAGAAGATTTTAAAATTAAATTCTAAGCAATAGGTTCATAAGTGCACAGAGAAGTCTGGGAACAACTAAGCAGCAGTTCTGCAGAATGGTTTTAAGAGTTATAAGGAATCAGAAGTTAAACATGTTAATGTTATCTTTCAAGAGAAAAATAAAAAAATGCACTGCAACATACTCATTACTACAGCTACCTGCAAGATGAGGGAAGTAACTGTCCCCTCCTCTCAACATTGGACAGGCTATTCCCTCCCTGGCACTGGGCAGCCTTCAGCTTCTATGTGCTTGGAGTAGACCTTGTTCTTTGAGAAAATGTGGAACAATTGAGGTTAGGAGGAGGATTATCAGATGTCTAGAATATTTGATGTAAAAAGGAAAATTAATTGAATTGACATATTTTAGGTTCAAAAAGAAAAGATAAGGAGGGAAAGGAAGAAAGATGATACTAGTCTTTGATTATATGAGATATTTCAGGAAAAAAAGAAAGATTAAATAATCAGTTTTACAAGTCAGGGTGGATAGGACAGGAAGTAACATAATAGAATTGCAAAAAATCAGGTCTGACATTAGTTAAACCATCCTATTGATAACATCATCAATAATGGGGAGAAGAAGATCTAGAAGAGTTACTGAGCTCCCATCACTTGAAGATCTTTTACAATAAGGTAGTCATGTACCTACCAAGGATAAAATATGTATAACATATCTGAAGGGATGAAATATCCAATTTCTTTATGTTCTCTCCAGTTCTGACTCTGGCGTTTCTTATTGCTAACTTTGAAGGTAATAATTTCCAGGAAATGAGGTTGATAATGACAGGAAGAAATGTGTTCTGCACAAAAATCAATGGAGAGATACAGTCCAGACAAATTGCTTATTTTCTTCAGCTTTTTTAGCTTTTTAAAAATGCTTTTATTTAATTAAAGTTCCAACAACATTTTTACATACTAATCTTTCTAATATTTAGTGATTCATATCCTTAGGTTTACAAGTTTATATTCCTGGGGTACTCTTTGTAGGTCAAGTTTAACAAGTACATACCTTTGGAAAATAAATACTTCATATGCATATTTTGTGCTGTATCTTCTTTGAGATTCGTAGCATCTTATATTTTTCATTAATTTTATTCACCCACTTCTTTCAATGGCTTTTCCTTTTCCCGACCTAGTGTGCAGTCTCCATGTGTCTTCTGTGTATTCATTTCATATCTGTAAAATTTTTGGTGGGATGTAAAAAAAAATTCCTCTTGATATCATACAAGAAGATTAGGAAACATAGCGAATTATATTTTTCTTTGCCCCAGGAAGCAGGCTTTGGTTCATTTAGTCATGCCATGTCTGACAACACCTATATTTGCCATAGTCAAAGATGGATGCTGGAGGAGAGATTATGGAGGCTGATGTTTTTTTCAGATTAGAAAGGAGCGTGAAATCATTTTTATATTCAGTGAAATGTTCAAAACATTTCCAACATTTCTTATTCTTTGTCAGGAAAAAACCTTAAATCTTTCTGATTTTTTTTGAATTTTTGATATGTTCTTCCACTTGGAGAAACATACCTACATCTGAATAGACTGGTGGAAGAGAGGTCACTAGAGCTATAGGGTATACAACTCAGGTCCCTGCATCCTTGTTCTTTGCTTCTTACCTAAGTGTCCTGCCCAATAAGCTATGATCTATTTAGAAGTAGAGTTTTTTATAAGCCTTTATTAGTGGGGGAGGTGTCCAATAATTATTTATAATTTAATAAGAAATTAATTATTAATATATAGTTCATAGCAACTTGATATATCAGCAGACAATGCAGGAGACATCCTCCCAACAGCTTCAGTGAAGCTATGTTTATTTATCAAAACTAAGAATACAGTTCATGCTCGAGGGCTCGGTCAACATGCAAAAGGAGTAAGGTGAGTGTTTCTGTTTTCCTTGTAGTTGTCTTTGCTGGCTTTTTAAAAGTTTTATTTAGCTACATCAAGATTTGGTTGTTTATAGCTGTTGTATATTTATAAGTTCCTGGCTAGAAGGTACAAAGTGTAAATTCTCAGGTAGGTCATCTAACAAATAGCACATTTTTCTCTCTCTGTTTTTCACATCACAAAAATAGAATCCAAAATAAGGTATTTTAAGACAAATTTGAATTTCCAGAACAAAATTATAGTTTTGGTACTGCAATGAAAACCTAACAAAGTTTTAAAAATCCCAACCAAAACCAACAAAACCCAAACCTAAACATCTCTTTTTTCAGCATTCATTATTTGTTATAATACTACATGTATCCAAACCCTCTTTGCTATATGTTCTCTGACCTGTTGTATTGCCTTTTTGTCATTTTGGACCTTCCAGTGACTTCTCCAGTGACAGCTGAAATACATTGGCTTGGGCTTCTTCCAGGAGAGCTGTATTGTTATAATTTTGTATAGCTGACATAAATATTTTTGATGGAATGAGTTATAGGAGCAAGAGGCATTGCAATTTCTTCCTGAAGTACATAAAACATGCAAGTTAAAATACTTCCAAGTTTTCTGGCCTCTTCTGCCTGTATAGAGGCACTGAAAAGGCATCTGCCAAGGTGTATCACATCCTTGGTTACCAGCAAATATTTTTATTGGTATGTAAGTCATGTTAGAACTTCTGCTTTTACACTTTATGATGTGGTATGCATAACTACAGCAGCACATTCAGTGTGAGAGGAGCTCATTCTGGAAAGTAGTGTTCTCCAGAAGGTTTTAAACATTGTTGTAGCAAATGCAGCAACCAGTGAAATGACAGCACAGAGCAATTTAGATAGCTGACATTTCATACCTATACTCTGTTTAATATAAAATATAATAGTGTTCTAGGAAATTTATAAGGCATTCCTGTATTTTTTATCACAGCTTTCAGGTTGACAGATTCTGTTGCCTTAACTTTACTGTATAGACTACTCATATATTTATATATATACACACACATATATATTTATATGTACACTTATATACTTGTCTGCTGCAAGTTACCTGATAAGTAGTGGGACCCCAGGCTGAGCAATCCCACGTTGGATGTTCCCTGAGCTCGGTAGCTTGCAGGAGTACTTTCTGTGTAGCCCACTTTACCAGTAGAACTGTCTTGTTTAGAAAGTGAGGAAAAAAGCTTGGAGGAATAAGCTGCTCTCCTCTTCATGTCTCTAACAGGCAGAAGTGTAATCTAATTGTAAAATATATTCCTGAAGTAAACATTTTGCAATTTCATGATGCATTTTTAAAGCATCCTTTTAAATTGAGAGTGTTTGAAGGTTCATGCACAAAAAAAATTACCTGAGTGATTTCCTATCCTGAAAGGTTTTTTCATGCAAATTGCTCAGTAATTACATTTCAAAACTGCATTGATTTCTTATATGTCAATACTTATTAGAGATTAAATGTCCAATTCCTGTCAGCTAGGTGAGTATCTAAAGTTGGAGCTCTTCTGAGAGATTGTTTTTTTCCAGACAGTCTTGTTTTTAGGATACTTTCTTTCCCTTTTAAAATGCTCTTTCTATTCGCTGTCTCCCTTTGGCTACTGGATCTCTTTTCTCTTCATTTTCCCTCCCCTACAGTGCTCTTTAGAAATGATTCAGTGAAGCAGCACTGGCCCCTTTGTACAAAATTCTCAGTATACGTTGAGAATTTATCTTACTTCTGCTACGTGTTATAATTACAAGTTCCAATCAAAGTACATCTTTTGAGTTACAAGTTTGTGTCATTGCTTTAGTAGAAATGCAAATGTTATGTATTTAACATGCAAATGAAGTGAAATAAATATAATGCATGAAGTCTGTATTCCATCTCAAAAGTAATTGTAATGTGTAATAAGAATTCGGCAGCCAAGTTTGACAAGAGAGGAGGCACAACAATTTTTATTTACTGCAAGGGCACTCATCTCTGTCTGACCTCTTTTGGTTCTGGTGACTTTTAATGTAAATTTGGCACTCTGACTTCTATATGCAACTGCAGGCATAGCGGTATTACCTTTGCTTTATCTCACTGGCATAGTCACAGTCGTCTGTACAACTTGATGCTTCTGCATGTAGCAGTCAGTGCCTGTTTGTGTTTATGAACTACAGAATGGTTTTAAGTCACAGCAAATGTCTGCCGTCTAGCAGACGATGCTTTAGGAAAGTGCTAGAAATAGGATACTACTGCAGTAACTGTTTATTCGGTGTATGTCTGAGCTTCTGGCACATTAGAGTTTAACAGAGGGTTGGACTGGGGGGACTATGCTCAAAAGTTGGACTGGGGGGACTATGGACAAAGTACCAAAGGAGCTGTCCTCCAGGACCGGTTATTGGCACTTGCGTCGACTGCTGGCCTCCAAAATACACTATGGCAGTGGTTTCTGCAATTTACCTGTGCTTTCTGTAAAACAAATGTTCTTTTTTATTTGTTTTATACCTAATGTGAGCAATTTTATTGATGAAAAATTGTCCCCCGCTAACCTTCTTACAATTATCTTTTTGATTTTACAAAATTTCATCATTGCCTTCTTTACATTCTTTTTCCTTTTTTCCCCCTCATTTTTTTTCTAAATGTCAGAGTCCTAGTTTATTTTGAGAGATAAAGTTATTCCAGTCTTCTCATCATCCTTTCAAGATTTCTATAAGGTGGAGCAAGCGTAACTTCACACATTATTTAAAATGTGAAATTACCTTGAATGCATAACAGCATGATTATATTAATTTGATTCAACCTCTGCAGTCTACATGACTTGTGATGTAGTACAGCTGAGCTTATTAATTACTGACTAGTTAAATATTGCAGGAGCTTTTTGTAAGCAAATGGATTAAAGCATTGCCACTGTGCTTGCATACAGGTTTCTTTCATTTGTAAATTAACCTAGGAACAGCGTTACTTGTTTTGGTTTTTTGGTAATTGTAGTCTGCCTTTTGCTGTAAGTTTTACATCAGATCAGTTTGAACACTCAGGGAAAAGAATCTTAAATCCTAATCACATTTGCTTTGATTTTGTTTAAAATGTTTTTAAAAATTCAGTTCTGTTCCTGTATCTTAGCCTTGCTCAGTTAGAAGCTCTTTTTGTGACAAGTGATAGGCTATAGACCACAGCATTACCCCTGCCATCTTAGCTGAAAATGCTCTGGTACCTGATCAAAGCAATGTTTCACTGGTATCAGTGAACATAGGGACAGCGCTCTTTTTTGGTGCCTGATATATTTCAGAATAAATCACCAGGAGTAGAAATAATACATAGTCATAAAAATGGAGAAAGTAATTCTTAGCTAATAAAGATTCTGTGAAATCTAAGTTATACGTGTTACAAATATATTGAACAAAAAAATATAAATAGCTGAAACACCCATCATCCAAAAGAAGACAATCAGAGTAAAGGGAATGGTCATTTTATAATGGCACAAGCAATGAATGACCTTTTGTATATATTTATTTGTTAGGAGTAAACTCCTAAAAGCAATTTGCCATTTCACAAGAGGCTAGTGAAACTGTTTCATTATTGCAGTAATGTAATTAGAAATCTCATAAGTAATCAAGCAGCCAAATTTTGCACCAGCTGTAAGCAAGTAAAACAGAAAGTGACAAGTGGACCAGCAAGTAATGAATTACAATAACCCAGGTGAGAAATAAAAGACAAATGTATGAGTGTCTTGGCATCCCCAGGAGAAGTAATGTCTATAGGCTGGAAATGATCCTAGGATAGTAATAAAATGGCTTTGTAACATGATTAATATAGACATCAAAATCACCTTGGAATAAAAACTAATTTTTTGTGAAACCTGAGACTTTCAAGGAGGATGTGGATGTCAGAGAGAACTACCTAGAACCTAGAAATGAAAAATAATTTCCATGCTTTGAAAATTTGATGAGTGGGGTTCTTTGCTTCTGCCTATATTTAGGCTAAGAAAACTGAATGATATCAAAACCTGCATATCACAGTACTGTTTGAAGAATGTGGAGTTACAGATTCAGTGCCCCTAACCTCAGCTACATACAATGCAGGCTGGATCCGAGTACGTGGCCATAAGCTATTGATTAGAGCGCCATCCTCTCTGAGCTCTGATGGAATCAGATGCCGTACTTTGGGGTGATTGAAATTAAATGAGACAAAGCCCACCCAGAGAATCTTAGAGAGCAAGTAATAAATTTGTGTACTGCTTTAGTATATCAGAAGCTGAAGCTAATCATTTCAACGCCACAATAAAAGTGAATGATCTGCATGTGAAAGCAAAATAATAGTAATTTCTGAAAACATCATTTCTTTAAAATATCTATTTTCTGCTTGAAATTGGTCCTCCAGGGCAATTATGAAAGACTGTCCACAGTCATGAGTACCACTATCTGAATATTTTTTTTAATTAAAATATCTTTCAACAGCCACACTTGGCAAACATGTTTAGGAAATTTCCATTTTCCATTGACTTCATAGGTCAAGCCCTGACCTTCCTATGGGAAAAAATGTGTTCAGACATACAAAGCTTGAATGATATTAGTGTTTCAGTTTTCAAAGGAATTCAGGACTCTAAAAGAGCAAATTCATCAAACTGCGAGCTCTGAAAATGCAAAAGGAGCCTGAGTTTCTGAGCATATTTTAGCATCTCTCTCAAGCTGTTCTAATGTAGACAAGGAGCCCAGTATGGGATGTGCAACAATAACCCTACATTACCTGTTTTTCTGAATGTCTGAACATTTTTTCCTGACAAGTGTGCCTGTGTCTGAAATGCCTGAGATAACATGCTGTAAATATTTTTGTAGTATCTATATATGTAACTTACACCATTGAAAACTAACAGGTAAAGAAAAATGCACTAGCTGCAGCAACTGCTTTGCTGATTTGCTAATATAGATCATACATTATAAGGAAGGGCATCTATAATGGAGGAAAACAAAAATGCAAAGACATATAGATTGGGAGATGAGAAACTAATAAAAAAAAGCACAAGAAATGCCCTGGGCAACATGGAGTCAAGGAAGTACTAAATACTTAATCAAGCTTTAATGCATATGTCCTCTGATTCAGCCTTCCAATGTTGCTCCTTTGGCTTAAACTCAAATTTCTTTTTTTCCAGGTGTATCACATGTTGATTTGGAGCTGGTAGGCTTTCAAAAGAGCCTTCATTTCCTAGGGTATAATCTTAGTCTCAAGTAGATAAATATTGCGGTGAGTTGTTAAGAGTAAGTGTCATTTGGAAGAGATAAAAATGTTACAGGGAGGACATTTTTCAAAAATGGAAATGTTTCTGCACAACATCACTTTGACGTTCTCTAGCAAGAGATGAACAAAACTGATGGAACGCCATTCAAAAGCAAGTAAACGGCACCCTTAAAGAGCCAGGAATTTTAGATGCGCAGTTTTTTCCTTCTGTACAAATGCTGGGCTCCTCCCTTAACTTCAGGTTTGTCACCCTTTCCTATATAGGTGTGAAATGAGATAAATAGAATTGCTATTGTTGTGTAGCCACAAAAGTTATTTTTAGTCTCCTATTTAATTCACAGTGACTGAACCTCACTCTTTTAGAGAGGGGGAGCATAGGTTTGCATTGCCTAAAACCTTGATATGCGGGTCATTTGCAGTCAGGCTGCTGATCAAAGGAGATTGTCCACATATTGTTAATATATAATGAAAGAGTTCTTAATGATGTATATTTCCCATGGGTGATCCAGGATTGCTCCACAAAGGCAAATACCAGCATGCACTCTTCTCTTGAAATTCTGTCTTCCAGTAGTCCCAAGAGGATGAATATGTTAATTTGTTAATATAAACCTCTAAATATTTTGTCTTAAAAATATTTAACCCATATACTATGTACTTTATTTGTATTAAAGTGAATGTAATATTATATGTATATATTATGCCTGTCCACACATTATTTGGGCATACTGAAAATGTAGATTATCTATACTACTTTGAGTCAAGATCTGTTGTCCTTACACCAGTTGATTCCATGATTTTGCATGAGCAGAAAAATGGTCTCAAAATTCAGTCTGAAATTTCCCTTGCCTACCCTTCCTTGTGTTCATATTGGAAAATATAAATGCCAAGGTGTGGTCTAGAATTGCTTTTCACCCAGGGCTGGTGGTAGTGTTCAATTCCATAACGGGGAAAAAAATGGTTTCAGAGTTTCTGTCTTAGACATGTTTTGACCACTCTGTTTGTCTCTTTCAATGTCTTTTGCTCCTTCCCAAGAATAGGTTTGTTGTGTAACACACTTTTAATAAGTTGCTTCAGCAACTGTGGCTGAAGCTATAACTACAGCTCTGGGCTCTAGCTTAGAGCAGCTAATTTGCAAGTCCTGTTTGAGAGACGAAAACACTACAAACTAAGTAGAGGAGAACCTGTCACCTAGAATGTATATTAAAAATATAATGAATTTAATTAAAATAAGGTGGTATCAGATCTGTTTAATCTCAGGAATTCTTGACTAGTTGAAAAGCTTAAGCCACACATACTAAATGTTCCTTTAAAAGGTGTGTCATTACTGTATGATTTTTAATTTCTGGCATTAATTGATCCAGACTACCTGCCTTCTGCCAAATTTCAGTTTGAGAGATAGCACCATGTTTATGTATTAATTTACTACAAAACATCAAAAATGCCCAGCAGGCTATCAAAAGAAATGATCAATCACATCTAATCCTAGATTATTAAATTGATTTTATTCCCCTCCCTTCCTCCTCTCACCTACTTTTATTTAATTTCTTGAATGAGCCACAGTGTGATAACTGCCTGGAACATCTCTATATGTGTTCCCACATTTCAGTGCATCCTCTGATCTCAGCTATAGACCCAGCCATGTTTCAGACATACCCAGGACAGCATTTGGGGCAACAACAGGCAGAATACTTCCATTGTATGTGCCATTTTGCTTTAATAGCTCAATTTTTAGTCCAGAATAAGGACTATAGTTGCTAAAGAGGAAAAAAAACCCTGATCAGTTTCTCTTCTAAGATAAAAGTCTACTTATCACATTCCCCAAAATTTTTAAAAGTAATTTTTAGGACCTCAAGTTAGAGGTTTATTTCAAAATTGCTGATAAAGAGGTAGTGAACACTATAGCACAATAAAATTTTTATTGGTTTATGTAGTATCCACAAGTCACCTCATAGATTACTTCTATCAGATGAATGAAAAATGGAGGAATTAAAGGGTTAAAATAAGGTAACTATCAAAGATTTTGAGCTCTGCATCCGTCTGACTAGTTAGGGATGATCCAAATCACTGAACTGAATTCTCACTGCTAAATTTTTGAACATGCTAAGCGGTGATACAATTGACTGATAATAGAATTGTTCAGTCAGAAAAGCAGAAGGAAGGCTTTATATATTTATATAGATGGCCGTATCTCAAATTAGCTGTTATGTTTTCTAGTTCAGGTTTTAACTTGATTGGGACAGCGGTAAATCTTTTTGAATGTATTACTGAAAAATTGTGGCTCATACTTCTAACTAATACAGAATCTATACCTATGTACAGATCAAATATGTATGACATTTAAACAGATAAAGATAAGAAGAACAGATGAAAATGGTGGAAAAGGGGGAAAAGGTTGTCATGGCTTACTGATGAAAACCCAATAAAACACGTAAGTGCTAAAGGTAGCTGTTTTGCTAAAACTGTATTATACAGATAAAACTTTTTTATTTTATTTTTGAGCATGATAGAAAAATTAATGCATGAGTGTTAGATGATCCACAGCAGGAACATGTATAGAAGGACTTCTTATGTCAGTATATATTGCCTTCTTTTATTGCAAGCATAACATATTCCTTAATTTAGGCTGATCATGATCCTTTTTAATGGTAGCTATTTTTTCACCTTGTCCCCTCAAAAGGCTACTTCAAGATCTTGCTTTGATAATTAGAAATTTCCTTCCAGTGTTTTCTGACTTAATAATGTTAAAAGAAAAAGTAAAAAAAAAAAAAAAAAAAACAGCACAAAAACTTCAGAATTTTATATGATGTGTAGATTAATCTAGAATATAGCAATGCAAAAAATGGCTTCATTTTCTTGGGTGAAATAGGAAAAAAAATATATATCTCCAAATGGTTTCTGTGATGCCTAGTATTTTAGATCCAGTAGCAGCAAATGAGCCCATTGAACAACAGATGATACAATGTGGTCAAATCTGAAAAAAACTCAATTCTCAGTTCTGATCTGTGAAACTAAATGGAATTAGGGTGAACTTGAGCAGCAAGATGCTGGATGTGGCTGTGCTAAATGCACTGTTTGAAGGAATTTGTCCATGACTATACAATGAAAGTGGGAATCAAAACGTCAGTAAATATTTCGTAGAGATCGATAAAGTTTGTGTGTAAGTGCTCAGAAGCTGTTTCATTTGGAATGTTCCAACAAGTCTTACAGCTGAAATACTCACCTGTGAACATCTTTACACATATACATAGATAGAGAGGGAGAGTTCACAGCATGTCTGGCACAGATGACAAGGAATAGCATATCTATACACAAACATAAACATATATGTCTGCAGTAAACTTATTTACATGTGGCACCCACAGCGTGCAGAGAAGAGGGCGGTAAGCTCAGTGCCTATCAGTACCCTATTCATACACAACTCACATACATTTCATCGAGCCTCTGACTGACTAAGCAGCACGCTAGCAGCTTACCAACTCATGCCGTAGCATGTCTTATTCTTGTCTGTATATGCAATAAATTTTATTTTAAAAATATTCTATTCAAAACCTTCTATTCAAAACAGAATGGTTTAAAATGGACACTTCCTAGAGGAAAAAATGTGCCATGAACATCACTGTACAGTGTGGCTGTGACCCTGAGCAGTCTCTGGCATATGTTCAGTTTTATTACAGTATATGTCTTATTTTTAGCTTTTATTGTGCATTTTCTATCAGCCATGTTTTGAAACAAACAAACAAACAAACAAACAAAAAAGCTTTCAACGAAACTGTTTTTGATGAAAAATATCTATTTTCTTCAGAAAAAATATTTTTTGTGCCAGAAATTCAAATACACAAGCCTAGTGCTTTAATTACGTGACATCATTGCAGTACTTTTTCTGGACACTTTATTCATACTTAGGAACTCTGTCTCTCCACAGTCCTGATTATACACCTGATGCAGATGTTAGTGGCTCATTTCAGCAACCTGCTACGGAAAAAAGTCCTGGTGTATCACTGCTATAGTGTTACCAGGGCATTTAATTAGTGGATGGTAATCAGATTGAGACACCCAAAAATTCCATGTCAGGGACAAAAAGCAGCATTTCTGATTTCAGGATGGCTTGTTACTTGTCTGAAAAATTCCTCTTCCCTTGCCATTTTTAAACTGAGAGCAAACGTGATGCATTTGTGCCGTGGAAATATGGAAAAAGGAACAGTTACTTAAATAGCCTGATTATAATTTTACTGCACATTTAAGTTAAAGAACCTGCTTTAGTATAATATAAGCCTAAATTTATTAGGCTAAAGACTATGACGGACTACGCTTTATTTTCAAGAGACCTAGAGATATCTGCGAGTAATGTTGATAGTCTAGTTTTCCAAAAGATTCAGAGTGATGAGGAATTGTTTATTTTAGCATTATTTGTTAACATTGTTTTTTCTTGGTTTTGGTTCATCATTGGTCTTACGTCAGGGCAAGCAGTGACTATGCAGAGTGCTAGTGAAGAACAGAAAATAAATGCATTGCTGACACCAGCATCCTCCTTTAAGGAATGAGACCAGTGGCTTTAAAATATAAAACTTTGGACCTTTACAGAACAAAGGAGCAAGTTTAAATGTTCTGCACATTTACGTCAGGGAATGAAATGGACCAACAAGGCAAAAAGACTGAAGACTGCAGTTATCTGTCTTAACTGTAATATTTAAATGCATTGTTTTTCATGGCCCTATTTTTTACAAATTTACAGATTTACTAATTTGTAAGAATTGATAAGTTATCAGCCTTTAGTAAACCCTCAGTGCACTCGTGTCTCTCTCACTAATACATAATTTCTTCTTGCTAAGTCCCCTGTGTTTTATTTGAGAGTTGCCTTATTTATTGTGAGCCAATAATGCATTGAATTGTGTGTGCAGTGGCATATTATCTTGTTGAACCATTCAATTAAATATGATAATGTTGAACACACTGACATAGTTAAACACTCAGGTGAATGAGCAATTCACTGTGAAGTGCAGAAATATTTAAAGTCATCTGCGTGCCTTCAAGCAATCTGTTTTATGTAAAAGAACACTTCAGGATTCAGAGAACGATATATGTCTGAAGAGACAAAAATGGTGCAACTTTCAAAGCATAGCTCTCACGGCTGAGCACTATGGCTCTTTAAAAGACCCCAAACCTCCAAATAAAGGAAAGGAGTGAAGCACACTGCCTTATTGTGCAAGGATTAGCAACAAAAGTGAGATGCTACAGTCTACTTGAAATCATAATATGAATTAACAACAGTATTTTGGCCTATAAACATTTTCATTCTGGAGTAAAGTTATACTAAGTATATCTGACATGACCCTACAGTTCTGGAGAATATCCCACTGCAGAGGGCTGAGAGGTTTCCTCTGAGAAAATATAAAATAAAATTGTCCCTAGCTGAAACTCTTGCATCTAAACCAACCTAATTCTCCATTGAACACTGTACCTGTGAAACTTAATGAGAAACTAGAGTTACATGCACAGTACATGGAGTTTCAAATGCTTATAACTAAATCACATCAAAACCAATTTTCTCCAGAACACTCAAAAGCACTTCTCCTTAGTGCTGTTTTCCTGCCAAATTTAAACTTTCATCCCCCAGCTGTTTCGGCTGTAGAGTGATTATATAAAAAATATAAAAAAAAGGCATGGTAATTGTTTACTGTCAGGAGTGTCTTTTCTCAGTTTTTACATGCTTGAAAAGCCTAATCTTTTTTTTTTTCCTTCAAACTAGAAAAGAATACAGAAACAACAGGCAAAGTATAAAAAAAAAAAAAAAAAAGCAAGCCAGAAAAAAGGTCCAATACATATTGGCCAAAAGTAAAGATTTGAAAATTTCAGCCTGAGTTGAAAGGTTCAAGAATTATTGAATACTGATGTCATCAGGTTAGAATACAAACCATTATTCAATTTCATAATCAGCTATTACTTCTGTTGCTATTGATTATTTTACTACTGGAGGAGTGCTGGATGAAATTCAGTTGGCAGCTGGTCACTAGGTGTTCCACTTGGAATGAAACCAAAACCACTGGCTCCCCAAATTTTTAAAAAAGGGTAAGATATCCAAAAGAGCTTACAAAGACCTCATTTAAAAACAAGGCACAGGTTTTACTTTCATTTAAAACTACAGTGGAAAAAATATTCAAATTTAACTCTCAAAAAGGATTTACTTAGTGGTGCAAGATCAATGATTATTTTATGACTTTTTTGAGAAGCAAAGGAAATCTGTAGTTTTAACATAAAATATGAAAAGAAACATGAAGTTTCTGACTATATATCATTGAAATGCTTTATCCAAGTCTCATATTCAAAATGAAACCTCCAGTGAGGTAGGAGCCTATTGAAAAAAACTTCAGCCAAGGTGAAAGCTTTGAGTTGTTTAGCTGTCTCTGTTTGCCGTATCATGTCACTGTTTCTCTAGAGGACATTTTCCAACATCTTAGATATAGAGCAAAAGATCTTTATGTTCATCCAGCATTTCAAGGCATACTCATGAAAAAGAGAAAGAATTTAGTCTTAGCACATAGTTTCTAAGCCTCTAAAAACAGATGCATTTATTTTCCTAACCTTTTTGTGTTTGTAATGGAAAAAAACTTTTCTGCTACTATAATGTAATCCACTTTTTGACCATTTGGCCATATATTAACATTTCTGTGACACTGAAGACCTTTCTCCACTCCTTATTCAACAGCCCTTGTTCCCACACAATCTTTCTTAGTAACGTAAAACCTGGAAGGAGCTTGGAGCTAAGCATCTGCACTTGCTTTAATCTGAAGGTTATACTAATCTCTGGGAATATGCTGACACCATTCACTTCAGATATAACCCCTGCATAAGTATGATGGAAAAAGGATTGACATAAATACATGCTGAAAACAGAAAACAAGTTTGCAAACAATCTTGAGAAGGAGATGCTTTCTTGAGGTGTTGAGAAAAAAATAAACAAGTGAGTTAACTGAAACATTGCATAGCTAAATGATTCATAAAATAGAGATCACGTCAACAAAGACTGTGCTTGTAAAATTAAAAGCTATTTCAATTCACGTTCACTTAACTATGATTATATGCAAACTGTACTAGTAAAGCCCTTACTATTGTGGTTTATAGTTTGTAATATCATAATGCTCAGGAGTCCCAGTCATAGAGTAAAACACCATTGTGTATTGTGTTGTGCAGCCAAAGAAAGAATGTATTTTAACACTGCCTCTGACAAATTAATGTTCTTGAAGTATGGATACATAACAACCAATTAAAGTACTCATACTCTTAGGAATGGTGTATTAGATAGTTACCTCAGACAGGAACCTAGGAGTTACTATAATCAACCAAACCAAAAGTCCGCTAGTTTATTTCTGAGAATAGCACCACAAACCTTAACAAATGGTATGAGAAATAAAAAAAAGCTCTCCAAAATTAATTAGGAAATTAATAACTATGCATTGTTTCCCATATAGTCATATTATTTCCATATTTACTTCTTCTGACATCCTCTCAATAATGTGATGTTAGGATGTTCAGTTCTGTGCTGTTATATTATCTATTTCTTTTATTGTTATTTTTTACATGTGTAACACTCATGCTTAATGTCTTTGACTTCAGTGTCTGCTAGCACTGTATGTCTTAGGAAAGGGTTGAACAGGATATGCAGATGAATGAACAAGACCCACAGAGAGACATTTAATTGATGGGCCTTAATTTCACTGGCTTACCACTTAAGGAGGGGTATAATTAGCTACAACTAACGGAAATACTCCAAGTATTTGTTTGGAGTCCAGTACTGTAAGAGGTTTCTACCTTGGCTGACCTGTGATCAATCTCTGTGAGTTACACCTTTGGTTTTCAGCTTAAATTTGCATTCCTGTGCTCATAGAAGAAGGTTACCACAGATGGATTCCAGATCATCTTTTTTCCATGCCACTTCAGACCAGCTAGCAGTAATAGAGAAGGATTTTTTTCTGATCCCTAAATTGATGATCAAGTAGACCTACAGCTCCAAGTGAGAGTGAAAGAATGAGAAAGAAATACTATTGTAAGATTTTGTATTTCTTAACCCCAAGATTTATGTAACCACTTTAAAATATTTCAGCCATTTAGAGCAGTGTGTGCAGTTTTGGGCCCCACAGCACAGGAAAGACAATCATTAAGATACTGGAGCACTTGCCCCATGCACAGACTGAGGGAGCTCAACTTATCCAGGATGGGGAAGAAGTAGCTGCAGTGGCCCTACCAGCAGCCCCCATCGCACCTATGGGGTGGTGATCAAGAAGATTGACCCACGATCTTCATAGCAGCACATTGATTGGAAGATGAGAGGCCAGGGCTTAAACTGAAATAAGAGAGGACGTAAGGAAAAAGTTTTTCAGCATGAAGACAGTAAAATAATAGAATAGGCTGCCTGAAGGTGCAAGCTCTGTCCTTGGAGGTTTCCGTGAACTGGTGGGACACAACCACGAGGGACCTGGCCTGACATCAGAGTTGACCCTGCTGTGAGCTGAAGGTTGGCTTGGAGACCTCCTAAGGACCCTCCCAACCTGAATTTTCCTATAATGATATGATCCTAAAGGAGGACACCTTTGAAGAACATGGCTGTGCTGACATTTCTGCTGAAAACTGGCACAACACAGATCTTAATATTTGAGCCTAAAGAACAAAACAGCATAGGATAATTATAAGAAGTAGGAAATACAGCCTCAAATGTATTATACATATTACTTTATTCTTTTAATAATGACATTTCTTCAGAAAGGAGTTGTGTTAGGAGTAGGGACAAGGTAGACTGACACAGCTATACTGTATTCCTTCAGGGCACTTAACTGTGTGTGTAGATACAGCAGCTCCTTTAGAGCTAGCTCCGTTGTCTTTGACACAGTGCTGCATTGGTCAGTATAGGCACATCTGAAAAAATAAGGAGATTTCTGAAAGCATAAATGCCTATTAGTCACCTAGAGCTCTTGAATTTCAAGAAGCGAGGTGGCCAGATGAGATTTATGCCCTCAAAAATCTGCATCTTGGCACTCTGAGAAACTGAGATAAATGGTCTTACGCTTCCTAGGCATTTAGACAGTCATGAGACCATTATCATTAGACTTCAAAATAATCAGTTTTTACAATATGTTAAAATTAAGCATACTGCATTATAACTTTAGCAAATATGAAGATGAGGGAGAATGTGAATTTGCAAATAAAAAAAAAGACTGTTTTAAGTTCATTATAAATTTAAAATGAAAGAAAGAATTTTATTCCATTTTCAGTGTCAGTAATTTATTTCTGGTGCTGTGGAATATTTCATAAAATATGTTTTCAAGAATGGTTATTTGGACTTGATCTTCCTCACTGGAACTTCAGAAAGGACCAGCTTCTTGCCTGATGATGATTAACACAGAATATAGTTGGGCGTTTGATGAGGGACCATTATTGCAGCTTTACAGACTTTTTTCAGTTTATTGCAAGCAGCTATTGTCTGTCAAAAAACAAGACAGATGTAACATAGAAGGACCCAGAATTAACTCCAACAGCTATGCAAATATACTTTGATGGGAAACAGTTTTCAGCTTCTTTTGTCTTGTTTTTCTCTTCTCTTTTTTCTTCTACTCCACACTGCCGTGTTGGCTCATGGATAGCTAGATGCAAAATGAGACTGACATGTTGGGCACATGGATATCAAGAATGTGGTTTCCCTAGCAACAGTAACCACATAAAAGGTTTCAGAACTTACTCATGGGACATTTCAGTTTTTCACATAAAATGAATACTGGTGGTGAATATGATTGGTTCAATAGAAGTACAGTGGAAGTATCACAGAACTGTAATATAATAAAGTATTAGACTCTTCTATTTTCTGAAACCAGTTACCATACAAGAATATTGTCTTTATATCATGGAGAGGAGAATCTTGAGGACATGAGAGGCATTAATTGCAGCAGAATTTTACTATTTATGAAAGTTTGTAATTATTTAGCATTAGATTTAGCTAAAATTGCAAATAGATGGATCTATGTCAGCAAGAAGTGAAACAGCATCAAAATCTACATCCAATCAGACTGACTCAGGTTACAGCATAGCACAAAAGCTGTGTGTATCTCAAAAATATGCTCTAGAACTGTTTCATTTTTTTACAGCATTTAGCTTTACTTCATCTATAAATATAGCAAACAGACTTGCTAAAGACAAAGCTGTTGATAGAAGAGTAATGTAGTAGGGTTAAAGATCAGGAACAGAGTTAGGGATTGAGATCTGGCACTGTGAAGAAATTCTGGAATAAAAGGTATTTTAATTATGTGATGTAACACTGAATATACTTGTAGAGGTCATTGAGAAAAACCAGGAGCACACTGTGAAAAGGCAAGAGGGTGTGCTGTAAGTATATATCTTTTTCTGGTCTATCACTGTGCG